>NC_087217.1:51514867-51517367 GCF_015104395.2 Macrobrachium nipponense | reverse complement strand
TTATTTCAAAAAAATAATTAATTTGAAAATTATTTTCTTATTTCATAACATTGATAAGAATTTTATATTCTAATATCTAACCTTTTTTTACTTCTATTTTTTCCCCTCTAGTTCTATGAACCTACTAATTCGAACTCTTAAAACAGTACTGAAATTTGTATCTCGTTAAATTCCATTGTTTAGAAAAATAATTGATTTGAAAATAATTTTTCTATTTCAATAAATTTAATATGAACCTTATACTCTTATTGCTAAGCCTTTGCACTCTAGTTTCACGATCCTAGTCATTCTTATATCCAAAACAATAGTGAGACTTAGTCTCGTGAAATTTCAATATAAAAAAAGCAATGCACATTTGTAATGCCCCACTCTTACAAAGGTCAACAACTCTTACAAAGGTCAACAGGGCACAGGGCCCCATTCTGTCAAAATTCAATTGACAGAATATCCATCTAGAAGTTCAGACCGTGAAATAGATAAATAGAATGGCAGATAGATAACGGTGGGGGAGAGAGAGAGAGAGAGAAAAAAAAAAAAAGATTCCCAGAAAGAAAAATGGGAAAAAATGGGGGTTTGTTAAGAGATTTTTTTTGGGGGGGGTCGAGAGGGAGAATATACGTTGGGGATTTTGGAGAGGAAGAAGAGGAAGGGGAGGGGGAAGGGGGAGAGGAAGGTGGGGGAAGGGGAGGGGTTAAGCTGAAAGAGGTGAGGTTGGGGCAGTGTGGATGACGGATGGCCGGGATGGACCGGACAGGCAGCCGTGGATGACTGATGGTCGCCTAAGTCCGAGTTCCTCCACAGGGCCAGGGCAAGAAGGGCTTATTCGCCCGAGGGGGAGAAGAAACGAGAGAGAGAGAGAGAGAGAGAGAGAGAGAGAGTACCAGAAAGTTTCACTTGCCAAAATATTATGAAGTAACGAAATAAAAATTCAATTGAATTTGACATCAGTTCACAATGAGAGAGAGAGAGAGAGAGAGAGAGAGAGAGAGAGAGTGTGTGTCAATTACCAAAATACGAAATAACAACTTGAATATTTTTTAAAATTTGACATTATTTCACCAATGAGAGAGAGAGAGAGAGAGAGAGAGAGAGAGAGAGAGTACCAGAAAGCACAAAGTCATATGTCAAAATATTATGAAGTAATAAAATATAAATGCAATTGAATTTGACATCAGTTCACCAATGAAGGATAAGAAACAAGAGAGAGATAAAAGGAGAATACCAGAAAGTAGAAAGTAATTTGTCAAAATATTATGAAATAAAAAAATAGAATTGCAATTGAATTTGACATCAGTTCACCAATGAGGGATAAGAAACAGAAAGAGAGAGAGAGAGAGAGAGAGAGAGAGAGAGAGAGAGAGAGAGAGAGATGGTAAATGAAGAAAAATGAAGAGATCAGCATCTGTCATTGTTATAATGTTGAATATAATTTCACAATTATAACAATTTATAATTTCCATTTTTTTTTATTGCAGGACAACCTGAGCTTCATCCAAGACACAAAAGTAAAAGGAAGCCTTCTGTTGGTTGCAGCAAAACCTTGAATGGTTCCTGAAGGTAGGTTCGTTCAGGTCATCACAAAATTGACCCAAGTAACATGCTGCTGGAATGGCAGGTTATTATTGTCTGTGCCTTTTTGATACTCCGAGAGTGACCTTTTTCCTGCAGGGATTTATATAGTCCTCATTACTAGGAATGTTCATATGTGTGATAATAATAATAATAAAATCCGAATGGATCTTTCCTGTTTGTCCGCCCTGGGTGGGGCCGGGGTAGGTAGGTAGGGGATCGGGAGGGTAAGGGAGGCATTACACATCCCCCCTCTTGCAATCCAGTTTGTCCTCCCTGGTGGAAGCAGGGTAGGTATGGGATCGGGAGGGTAAGGGAGAAATTACACTTCCACCTTCCTCCTGCAAACCTGTTTGTCCAACCCGGGCTGGGCCGGGTAGGTTGGGGATCGGAAGGGTAGGAGAGACATGACGGGCAGCGCCGGGTTCCAGCGCACCCATAAAAGCTAATAAGAATAATAATAATAATAGTTTTTTTCAATTACCTTCATGCATTTCACTGATGATAGAAAATAGTTTTATTCAGTTCAGTCCTAGTAAATCATCCATGTATGAATTCATTTTTATGTCAATTCATAAGCAAGATCAATTGTAAGGATTCTTTACATAATTGTCACTTTCCCGTGTAAATGCTATTTTTACGATATTCAATACCTTAAAGATACCAGACGTAAACAATTTAGCTCCGCCTAACACGAAGGTAACTGCAGCCTCCTTTTAATATTATTGTTACTGGAATATAATTTTTAATTCTCACTCATTACTAGTGTAGTAGATTCACATCACCCGTGCATCTAATGTCTAAGCCAGTCCCATACGACGCTCCTGATTGGCTGTTGATAAGCCAATGACAGGGCTGGAAACTCTCAGTCTCTCGAGAGAGTTCACATAGGCAGGATGTATGTTCCACCTTTCCTGGGGAATACGTCTTT
>NC_087217.1:51497367-51512367 GCF_015104395.2 Macrobrachium nipponense | reverse complement strand
CAAGCTCAGTTATTCAACTTTCCCTTTATGTAGCCTTTACTCTTCACTCTCGGTTTTATTGTTATCTTTTTTTATTTATTTTTTATGCTTTTAGATTAATTGAGTGCTAGTATGTCCCTGTTTCTACAATAATAATAATAATAATAATAATAAATAATAATAATAATAATAATAATAATAATAATAATAATAATAATAATAATAATATGCAGATTAGAAATGTAATGGAGGCTAAATTAAAGTTACAGCTAAGCTAACTATAATAGTAAGAAATAATCTTAATAAGATCATTTATAACTGTTGCATGAACACAAGCATAAATCGTAATTTTTATTGTGTTCTAAATCACTTTCTTTAGTAATCGACCTTCGAAGTTTCCATAAACTGAAGTCATTGTGACTGTTGTTAATTTTGATAATTTAAGAGATTTTTTTTTTTACATTTTCTTCGTGACTAATCTTTCTTTTACTCTGGTTTTTATTGAAAAATGAAAGAGAAATATCAGCATTAAAAAATCTATTTGGTTGCCATACCGACAGTGGATGATCGAAGTCATATATCAGGGATGTGGACTTTCTCCTTATTATTATTATCATTGGGCACAATTTTTCGTGTGGAGAATGATGACAATGGTTGTAGGTCCACAATAGTATAGCATGTGAGTATATGGTCTATAATGGATATTAAAAGCTTTCTAACCTTTTACTAGGTTCATATTTAGTCAAGTGCAAGATGAACCTGGTACAAGGTTCGAAAGCTTTCAGTATCCATAAAAGACCATAAACTCACATGCTATATTATTGTGGACCTGCAACCATTATTATTATTATCTATCAAACACATTCACTTTTCATTATCTTTGTAACGGCCCACCCCATTTGCTCTCGCTGAGTGGAAGACGCCAGTAAATCACTCGACTAAAAACAAATAAAAAATAAAAAAAACACATGCCTCTCGGCTTAGGAAAAGTCTGCATGTCACTTAACAAATAAAATGAAAATGAGAAAAAGGACATTGAAATGTTCTTGAAGAAAAAACTGTCTCTTGACAAAAAAATGAAAGCAAGAAAAATGACATTGAAATGTTCTTGGAAGAAAAAAAGTCTTGACAAAAAAATTGAAAGTAAGAAAAATGACATTGAAATGTTCTTGGAAGAAAAAAAAAATGTCTCGACAAAAAAACAGAAGAAAAAAAAGATAAATAAGAAAATGATATTAAAATATCCTTGAGGAAATCATGTCACTTGACCTAAATAAAAAAAATTAAAATATCCTCGACGAAAACAAATTCATACGTCACTCGACTAGAAAAAAAAAATATTTACAAATGTCAATCGTCCCCCAAAAAAATATCTATATGTCTATACATCAGCTGAATAAAAAAAAAAAAACAGAAGAAAAAAAGGAAAACCTCAATGCAACTGTACGTCACTCCATAAAAAAAAAAAAAAAAAAAAAAAAAAAAAAATTAAAACCACCGGAGCCCTAAATAATGACGTATCCCTCCTGACTGCGCTGACGGGAGCGCTGACGCCGAAGACGTAACTGACGAAGAAGATGAAGTCCCTCCATTCCTCTCCATTCCTCGGAGGCCCTCCCAGACAGGTATGATGGAAGAGTCCATTCATCAGTGAGACTGTCAACTTTTTAATCAAAAGTTATTGATTGTATGATTATTCACAGACTCGTTGGTGCGAGGCGAATGGTTGGGAAAGAGAGAGGAAAAAAATTGGAGTTCACTATTTTTTTTTTTACTTTTTTCATGAATAATTTATTCACGAAATGCCTGTCTTTCATTTCTCTCTGTTTTAATTGGAGGCTGTTCTTTGGCGGAGAAATGTCAGGCAGGTCTATTTATTTTATTATTCTTAGAATAATTAATTCATTTTCTTTTTTAACCAATTTTTTTCGTAGTTAGTAATTATTCGGCTTGGTTCGTATCCTTGTTTTTATTTTCATTACTTCTATTTTATCTGTGTTTCCCCTATATCTGTTTTATATCCATGTTTATCTATGTATGTTCTCTCATTGCTTTTATCCTTCATTTACATTTTCCTCCTTTTAAATTGAGTTACGCTCACTTTTTTATTATTCTGTACGGGAACTTAATTTTTATGCTTTTGCTTCAAAGACTATACCAGTTTCGATCATTATGAACCATGATTTAAATCTGTGATAAGATTCATCTTCATGATAAGGCAAGCAAATTCAATCCGCGTTACATTTCAGGTCTGTGAAACCTAGTAGTCCCTCTTTATACCTATCGGGTTCCATTGTGACCCATTACTAGTGAAAGCACATGCTCTTTTGAAGGCCTCTTGGAGTTCATATGTAGGATAAGGTTGCTAACCCCATCTGATGTATTCAGGATGAAGAATGAAATTCACTTAGAATATCATAGATATTAATTTCTGTTTAGGGACCGACCACTCCTCTGAATAAGCCATTTTTCCATCACTTTCCTTAAACAAGCGTGGTGCGACCTCCAGCTTACTCGGGATGCTTGCAAGATATTCCCCTCACGCATAAGTTGTAAACATTATATTCCTAACTAAACGTGAAGTGGTCTTCGTAATTATTATTCATACTTAGTACTACTTATACTAACAACAAGAGTCAAATAAAAAGGACACAAATTAAATACGTTCATATTTTCTCAGTTATCAGTGGTAACACAAATAATCGAACAGAAACAGCCTTAATTCAGTACACCAAATCAACTAAAACGTTCTAAAGTCTACAGTCAAATAGAGCCTTGTTTCACCAACGAAAATTAAAATACATACGTTATATTTTATTATAAATAATTTTTCTGTACTGTTTAATATGCACATTATTTATTTTTTACATTTTCATTACAGTAGTTTGTGACGTGTATCGTCGTGTCTGCAAAAGCCAGCATTAAATTTTGTCCAAAAACTACCCATCAAAAGAACACTCCCATGGCAACTAACCCCATCGGCACATGCTGCGACTGTAACAGAATAAAATATCCTACCCTAAATATCCTACCCTATTTGTATCTTTAACCTGACACGAAACACCTTTTTCAGACCTTTTTTAAGGCTCATCCATAGGGCTTTCCTACCCCGTAACAACAGCAATAACAACACCAACAACAATATAGTTTGTAGGCTTACTCCCCGAGTAAGTGAAAATGAGGAAATAGGAAATAAAATCGGTACACCTAAAATTCAGGAGACGACAGCCACAGAGAGCAGGAATGAATTTGCTCCCCGCTTAAATGCCCTAGGCTAACTATTCCACATTTTGGTCGTAGCTACAGTAGAATCACATCAACTGTGCATTTGATGTCGAGGCCAGTCCCTTACGACGCTCCTGATTGGCTGTTGATAAGCCAATCACAAGACTGGGAACTCCTAGTCTCTCTCGAGAGTTCACATAGGCAGGATGTATGTTCCACCCTCCCGAGGGATGCTTTTGAAGAAGGTATCCCTTAGGAGCGGTGGAACATAGAGCGTCGTAAGGGACTGACCTAGACATCATATGCACGGTTGATGTGAATCTACTATAGCTATTTTTTAGCGCACTGTTTTTCAAAAATTAATCCTTTAGACATCAAGGCGCAAACGAACCGTCTTTTGAAAGCTAGCCCAACTCGCTCACTGCTACCAGCAGCGTTATAAACCAAACATTGACTCTGCCAATTTGCCCGACTTTCTTGAGCGTCGGATTACGGAGTAACTCATCCACGTTCACGCTTCGTTACTTCTAAGCAGGATGCAATTTCCTCCCCCTTCCTCCCCTCTCCCCCCCCTCCAACTGAAAGAAAGGGCCTGTCTCTACTACTATTGCTGCTGCTGCTGCTGCTGCTGCGACTACTCCTGATACTGAGCAGATTAGTATTTTCTTTTTTAGTTGATGACTGATACGCTGATGATAAATTTCCCTGATATACTGAAAGCGTTGCACATTTACGCGGGTTATTGTTATTTATAAAAATTTTTGTATTTTATTCTTTTTTAGTAAGTTATTGCTACCTGGGCTATATATATATATATATATAATATATATATATATATAATATATATATATATATATATCTATATGCGTTATGCTACAAATGTCTTTTGATAAATATCCAATTTCGCTCTACCTCTGAATGAATATATTTTCATACTATGTTAACCGAAGCCCCTTCGGTTAACATGTATGAAAATGTATTCATTCCGAGGTAGAGCGAATTGGATATCAAAAGGACATTGGCAACTTAATGCTTGCATATGAATCAAGGTGATATGATAAAATAAATTTCACAGCACACACAAACACAATATATATATATATATATATATATATATATATATATATATATATATATATATGTGTGTGTGTGTGTGTATGTGTGTGTGATGTGTGTGTGATGTATGTGTGCGTATTCGCGTGCGCGTGATTGTATGGCTGTGTGCATGTCAATTCTAATCACCACATTCATCGAAAGCATAACAATTCAGGAAAACAGAAAACACACCATATAACTCGGAATTGCAAACAGGAAAGAAAAGAAAAAAAAAAAAAAAAAAAAACAAAAAAAAAAAAAAAAAAAAAACCAAGCAAATAAAATAAACAATTATACAACGCATTAACTGCGCATTGATACGCCAAGGACGTATGGCAGAACGCAACAATAAAACGCATTGCGTAACTGACTTCGTCGTAAGACAAAAGCGAATAATCATTGTTTCGTCTGTCTCCTTCCTCCGTCCTCTCTCGTTCTCTCTCTCTTATTGATTCCATCGATTACGAAATTCCCTCCTTTTTATTTTTTTATTTATTTTTTTAGATGAATGTTTGAATGCTAATTAGGAAGACAGACAATAACTGTTACTTGGAAACAATGGCTGACCCAGTTTGTTTCTTTCCGTCTTAGTCGGTGGCTCATTTATCAAAAGTGGTGTGATGTTGGTTTTTTTTTTTTTTTTTGAATTACGCTTTGCTGTTTTGTTATTAAAGTTAGCAATTTTTTCGAAGAGAGAGAGAGAGAGAGAGAGAGAGAGAGAGAGAGAGAGAGAGAGAGAGAGAAGTAAACAGTCTACGCCCAGTCCAATTCGCCAGGTGTTTCGAAAACCAGAGAGTCCATTTAACACCGCATCTCCCTTCAGCTGGGAATTCTCGACGTCGACTCTGCTGCTGGCATAAGGATCACTCACATTTCGAAGTCATCAATCTTCCCTTCCGTTATGCAGATCATGTAAGGGGGTTTTTTTTTTTTTGGGGGGCTGAAGAGCAAGCTACGGTCTACCTATAACCCCATAAGCTTCCTTCGTAACCTCTCTCTCTCTCTCTCTCTCTCTCTCTCTCTCTCTCAATCCTTCACAGCAATGATAGCCAATTGAAATAGACACTCTAGGCCGGAGTACGAGGCTTCCTAGAGTCAGGGACATTCTTATGCTTCTGTTAACCTCTTCTTCTTCTTCTTCGTCTTCTTCTTCTTCTTCTTCTTTTTTTTATTATTATTATTATTATTATTATTATTATTATTATTATTATTATTATTATTATTATTATTATTTCTATTATTATTATCAAATAAATTTTGTTTATTGTATTGTGTCTATCTTGTCCACCCCCGAGTTGAAATATAGGATATTATTATTATTATTATTATTATTATTATTATTATTATTATTATTATTATTATTATTATTATTATTATTATTGGGAGCAGTAGTAGTAATAATCCACTGAAATACTGAACGGAAATATCTTGCATAATTTTTGCTGTCTAGGTAATGGTATTAAACAAAAGCTTTCATGAACATTGCCTGATTGAGGAAAAATGTGCAAGGAAAATAGCAGTTATATTTCCATATATTTTGATTATCAATCTCAAGTTGACCATAATCGTATATCAGAAGAATTCATATTGAAGATCATATCAAAGAGATGGAAATTTAAGTTTTATCTATTTATTAAGCGGTGACGTCATATTTTTGTATATCGTGTTATAACATTCTGAGAAATTCGTTACTCGTTCTGTTACGTGAAAATTCTCACCTTGAATATTACTTCATTTTTTAAAAATAATTCGGAAATAACTATGATGACTGGGATTTCATTAGGGACGTTTCAAGTTCATCACACGTAAATTAACTCGCTTGTCATCAATTGCACGAAATAAATTATTTTTAGACACCAGTGTAAAATGAAAATTTTCGATTCCAAAATCTAACGAGTCTCCTGGAATCTGTCTCTTGGATTTTAGTGCAAGAGAAGAAAAATAAAAATCATATGATTATCATTTTATAATAGGTTAACAGTAACGTGTCTCTTTTGTCAATATATATATATATATATATATATATATATATATATATATATATATATATATATATATATATATATATATATATATATATATATATATATATATATATATATATATAGTTATATATATATATATATATACTATATATATATATATATATACTATATAATATAAATATAATATATATATCATATATATATATATATATATATATATATATATATATATATATGTGTTGTGTGTGTGTGTGTGTGTGTGTGTGTGTGTATATAAATATAACATATATATATATATATATATATATATATATATATATAAAATACATATTAATATATATATGTGTGTGTGCTGTGTGTGTAGTGCGTGTGTGTGTGTGCGTGTGTGCGTGTGTGCGTGTGTGTGCATGTGTGTATGTGCTTATTCCTCGGCAGGTTGTCCTAGGTACATGGGCCTCTTTGAACGCAGACTTGTAATGGGCCCAAGTGAATGAAGATGAAGGATGGAGACAAAGAGAGACAGAGCGTGTTTGGATAGGCCCTCTCAGCTGCTGCCATGTTCATTCTCTCTCTCTCTCTCTCTCTCTCTCTCTCTCTCTCTCTCTCTTGGGTGTAGATTAGCACTGAGAATGAAGAAGATTGCTGCGTAACTGTTGATATGGGAGTAATAAAAGAATATAAGTATATGTATTCAAACTTACATTCATTATTATTTCGATTTATTTAATATTATTATTATTATTATTATTATTATTATTATTATTATTATCTTGTCCATTTCTTCCTCTGTTGGCCACGGCCGTTGTGGTGGTCAGTTGCTGGATGACGACCTCCAAGTACCTGACCGTCTTCCTCTTCAATTGAGTTGAATACCTGGCTGCCGGACGAAGCTCCTCTGTTGCCAGAGGTTCCATTTACGTCGTTGTCGTTTAATTCTTCATTTCTTTCCATCATTGCTGAGTTTTGCTATTTAGCCCATAGCTGGACTCTACCCCATTAGGGATAGGTACTCATTTACAGCTGAGTAGACTGAGGAAATTAATGGTAAAGGTCCTTTCCCAAGGAATCAACGCCGAGGAGAGCGGTCACCCATCCAACGACAGACCAGCCCCAATGTTGCTTAACCAGTCCATTGACGACCTAACCCACTCTGCTACGGCACCCTATTATTATTATTTATTATTATTATTATTAGAGAAAAACTCTATCACGAGAGTATGTATGATGTTCTAAAGGGTCCACAATAATACAAAGTGTAAAAAGTCCGTGTATGAAGACTTTACGAAAGCTTTCGAACCCTTCCCTGGTTTCAAATTATACACGGACTTTTTAACTTTGTAATTATTGTGGATCCTTTAAACTTATTATTATTTATTATATTTTATTATATTATTAGTATAAGCAGGTACAGGAATTTGAAATCATTTATGTTTGCATGTATGATTATTATTATTATTATTATTTTGGTAGAAGACCCTCTTTTAGGCAAATACTGTTAAAAAGGATGGCAGAATTAAGCGAGTTGATTTTATATATTATAAATTTCAACAATATGAAATATTGGCCAGTTACTCAGAAACATCGCTGGAGCCTGAGAAGCGAATTGTAAGGAAAATAGAAAAAAACAATATATAAAATCAAATCGCTTAATTCTGCCATCCTTTCTAACAGTATTATTATTATTATTATTATTATTATTTTATTATTATTATTATTATTATTATTATTATTATTATTATTATTATTATTAAATAATAAATAAAATCGGAACACTATATAAATTAAGCATTCATTATTATTATGGTTATATTATTACTTTTATTATCATTAATGATAAAGCAAGATCACACGATTCTCATTCACTAGCACATCAATGTATAGACATCCAAGAATCAAATATCAGCAACACGCTCCCACCAATATCCCTCCCAACCAAAAATATCTTAAATTGTCCTCTATTCTTCTGGACACGACGAAACAACAGGAATGGTGGGTGGTAATGGGGTTGTGGGGGCGGGGGGTGTGGTCTTCCAGATACGCACGAAATGGCTCGCTCGCTCTACTCGCGCGCCCATTGAGAGAGCCCGAGAAACAAAAGTGGGTCAGCAGAACAACATTTCTCCGACGAGACATGTGTGTGTGTGTGTGTGTGGTTGTGTGTGTCATTGTCCTCTATATGTGGTCTTCACCTTAATTTTCATACCTGGGGGATAAGGGGGGGGGTGGTTAGAGGGAGATTAGTAGGGGGGGTGCGGTCATTGGTCCCGATTTCAATTTGCCGCTTGCTTATAAATGCGGGTATGTTTGTGACCATATGTGTTGGGGGGCGGAAGAGAGAGAGAGAGAAGAGAGAGAAAGAGCAGTAATACTGCATTTATTTCTCTAAATTCTAGACAATTTATACAAATCAAAGACAAATACAAATACCATGCTCACAAGCACACACACACGCACACAGATATATATATATATATATATATATATATATATATATATATATATAATATATATATATATATGTATGTATGTATATATGAATTCCTATTGTTGCATTTATCTGCGTTCTGTGCTTAATTACAAGTATTAATTATCATTATTATTATTATTATTATTATTATTATTATTATTATTATTATTTCATTGCTTATCACAGTCCTCCAATTCGACTGGGTGGTATTTATCGTGTGGGGTTCCGGGTTGCATCCTGCCTCCTTAGGAGTCCATCACTCTTCTTACTATGTGCACCGTTTCTAGGATCACACTCTTCTGCATGATTCCTGGAGCTACTTCGGCCTTTAGTTTTTCCAGATTCCTTTTCAGGGATCTCGGGATCGTGCCTAGTGTTCCTATGGACAATTTCCACTGGCATATCCCATATCCTTCTTATATTTCTATTTTCAGGTCTTGATACTTTTCCATTTTTTCCCTTTCTTTCTCTTCAACTCTGGTGTCCCATAGTATTGCGACATCAATGAGTGATACTTTCTTCTAGATTTTGTCAGTCAACGTCTCGTCTGGTCTATTTGCACGTATCACCCTTCTGTCTGATACCATAGTCCCAGAGGATCTTTGCCTAATCGTTTTCTATCACTCCTTCAGGTTGGTGTTCGTCCCACTTATTACTGCAAGGTAGCTGGTGTTTCTTGTACAGGCTCCAGTGGAGGGCTTTTGCCATTGAATCATGCCTCTTTTTGTACTGGTTCTGTGCAAGTGCCGGACATTCGCTTGCTATGTGGTTTATGGTCTCATATTTCGTATTGCACTTCCTACATATGGGAAAGATGTTATTTCCATCTATCGTTCTTTGAACATATCTGGTTCTTAGGGCCTGATCTTGTGCCGCTGTTATCATTCCTTCAGTTTCCTTCTTGAGCTTTCCCCTCTGTAACCATTGCTATGTGTCATCGCTGGCTAGTTCTTTAGTCTGTCTCATGTATTTTCAGTGCATTGGTTTGTTGTGTCATTCCTCTGTTCTGTTTGTCATTTTCCTTTCTCTGTATATTTCTGGGTCTTCGTCTACTTTCATCAGTCCTTCTTCCCATGCACTCTTGAGCCACTCGTCTTCACTGGTTTTCAGATATTGCCCCAGTGCTCTGTTCTCGATGTTGACGCAGTCCTCTATGCTTAGTAGTCCTCTCCCTCCTTCCTTTCGTGTTATGTATAGTGTGTCCGTATTTGCCCTTGGGTGTAGTGCTTTGTGTATTGTCATATGTTTCCTAGTTTTCTGGTCTATGTTGCGGAGTTCTGCCTTCGTCCATTACATTATTCCTGCGCTGTATCTGATTATGGGTACTGCCCATGTGTTTATATCTTTTATCATATTCCCGGCGTTGAGTTTTGACTTGAGTATCGCCTTGAGTCTCTGCATATATTCTTTTCTGATCGTGTCCTTTCATCTCTTGGTGTTTTATATTCCCTCCTTCCATTATTCCCAGGTCTTTGTATCCGGTCTCATCTATGTGTTTGATGTTGCTCCCATCTGGTAGCTTTATCCCTTCAATCCTTGTTACTTTGCCCTTTTGTATGTTGACTTAGGCACATTTTCCTATTCCAAACTCCATCTTGATATCCCCAGATACAATCCTTACAGTCTGGATTAGGGTATCTATTTCCTTGATGCTTTTACCATACAGCTTAATGGTTAATTCTGTTGCCTCTTTTCTTGAGTTGGTACCCAGCATCCAACTTCTGCTGTACTTTTGTCATGGGAGTCATGGCTACTACGAAGAGTTGTGGGGACAGCGAGTCGCCCAGGAAGATATCTCTCCTGATATTAACCTCTGCTAGTCTTATTCCAGAGCTTGTAAGTATTGTATTCCAGTTGCGCATTGTATTTTTGAGGAAGCTGATGGTGTTTTAATCTGCCCCATATATTTTCAGGCTTTCTATGAGCCATGTGTGTGGTATCATGTCGAAGGCTTTCTTATAGTCTATCCATGTCATGCTTAGGTTGGTTTTCCTTCTCTTACTGTTCTTCATTACCATTTTGTCTATCAGGAGCTGGTCTTTTGTGCCCCTGCACTTCCTTCTGCAGCCTTTCTGTTGGTGGGGGATGGTGTTTGTCTCCTCTAGGTAGTTGTATAGCCTTCCGCTGATGATACCATCCACGTTTAAGCATGTTAAAGAACTTCCACATTACTGGTAAGCAGGTGATAGGCCTGTAGTTACTGGCTATATTTCCCTTACTTTTGTCTTTCTGGATTAAGGATGTTCTTCCTGTGGTCATCCATTTCGGCGCATGGTGATTTGTGATACAATGCTGGAGTTGTTCTGCTATTCTTGGGTCTAGGGCCTTGAAGATCTTGAGCCAGTATCCATGGACTTCATCGGGACCTGGGGCTTTCCAGTTGGGCATTTTCTTTTTTTGGTGTCTGACTGTGTCTGTCGTGATCTCTGTGAATCTTTGTTTTATTCTCCCCGTTTCTTCTGCCTTGACTTCCTTGAGCCATTATTATTATTATTATTATTATTATTATTATTATTATTATTATTATTATTATTATTATTACTCCATCTCTTCACGATTCCTACCCCTTCGAAATTCTTAAATTTCGATAATGAAATATACCCTTCAAATTTTAGTGCCTTACCATCCTCATATACCCAAGTATTATGTATTATCCCTTCTTAAATTTACAGACCTTCGCTAAATCTCCGCGTAAATACCTACATCAGACCAATAAAATTCCACTTGTGGAAGAATACTCCATGTCTCAATGGCCTATTACCTGTAAGTTATTTACACCGAAGCTGCCTTGTGTATCAAATCCTAATTCAGGTACCTCCCTCTTTTATAACTTAAGTCGGTTTTTTTTTTTTTTTTTTTTTTTTTAGGAAAGATTTTTGTATTTGAATTTTGTGCGCATAGTCGCAACTTCTCTTGCTTTTTCTTTCTTTGAGAGTTTTTTTTGTTTTTTGTTTTATTTTACTTGTTTTATTTTTGCAGCCGTTTTTTTTTTATTTCTTGCATGAACAACTCGTATTATTTTTCTGGGGAAACGAATTTTGATATGAAGTTTTTGTTGCAGGAATAAGTTGTATATATATATATATATATATATATATATATATATATATATATATAATATATATATATAGGTAGTGATATATATATTTCTATATATATATATATATATATATATATATATATATAATATATACCTATATATATATATATACATATATATATATATATATATATATATATATATATATATATATATATATATATATTTATATATATATATATATATATATATATATATATATATATATATATATATATATTATCTAAGGAAACGAACTTTAATATGAAGCTTTTGCAGGAATAACCGTCTTTTTTTTTTTATCAAAGAAACGAATTTTTTTTTTGGATATGAGGTTCCCTTCTATTTCCTTCTCCTCCTTCGTAAAGATTGATTTGCCTTTGTTTCCTTACCTTTTATTTTTTATTTTTTGCAATTAAAAAAATCTTTTGTAGGCATATCTTGCATCATTTTTAGGACAAAATTTTTGGTGTCGTAACCTCTGTTTTTTTTCCTCATGTGAAAAGGTGAAAAGTATTTGGCTTTTATTTACCATATATTTTCCAAATGTTTTGCTAACTTTTGTTTTTGTTAATCGTTTTTATAGGAATTTGGGATGTGAACTTCTCTGCAGATTTTTATTACTTATGTTTCATTTTACATAACTGAAAGTTTTTCTTTGTCTTTTATTTGACGTTATCTTGATCAGTTTTATTTGTAGCTTGTTATTTTATTAGCTTTTTCAAGGTATAGTTCGATGCGTCATAATTTCTCTCAACCCCTTTGTTTGTTCTGCTGTCAAGGCTTAAGACAAAGTAGTTGGAGGAATGGACGAGTGAGGAAGGCTAGATGGGAGATAATGAGTTGATGGATGGGTTAATAATAATCATATATATATATATATATATATATATATATATATATATATATATATATATATATATATATATATATATATATATATATATTATATATACATATTATATATATATATATATATATATATATATATATATATATATATATATATATATATATGTTTGCGTTTGTGTGAAAGTGATACTCTTTATCTATCATTATAGATTGCTACTACGTACTTCATTTTGATCAACGCTAGTAGGAATGGTGTGAATCAAATTTTAATTGTTATATGGTTGCATTTTATAAATATGTCCTGAAGTAATCAAAGACGATGTTCATATATATCTGATTACTTCAAAAGGAAATGCCCTTTTCACGCAGAAGGTCAAGTCCGAGGCCTTGAAGGACTTTTATTTTGATCTTCCTTAGTGGTCAGGAGTCTCTCAATTCTTCATTAGTGTTCAGACATCTTCCTAAACTGCTGGCTTCCATTGTTTAGTATAAAATAAATAATTTATGTCATTCCTATGAAAGCACTGTACATTTTCCTAGTTTGTTTACACCTTTCGTCTGATATACATTGTACCATGTGTAAACTATGTTGGTAAGAATATCTATTTCACACTCTCACTAACAACTTCTTTGTTACCATAGGTAAGTGATATTTTTTTCGACGATTCTATTCCAGTTTTCTTTGAGATAACAAACTTGTATGATAAGTATATAGTGATTTTTGTATTGATTCTCTATAGTTACCGTACATCCGAGGTGTAGGTGAGGCAATTTCTTGATCACGAACTGAGTAACCTACCTGCAGGAATTCAGGCAAGCAGACACAAACGACTGAATTATAGCAAAATCTTGAAGATTGTCTGCCAGCTCAGTAATATATATATATATATATATATATATATATATATATATATATATATATATATATATACATATACATACATACATACATGCATACACACACACACACACACACACACACACATATATATATATATATATGTATATATATATATATTATATATATGTATGTATGCATATATACATATACATATACATATATAATATAATATACATATTAAACTTTCATTATATGTTTTGGTTACAATGTTGAAGACCCAAAAGAAAAAAAAAGAAAAAAAAGTAATGAGTAATGTTAACAGAAATGTATCAGGATTTCAAACTCCTCCGTGTATGAGAGAGAGAGAGAGAGAGAGAGAGAGAGAGAGAGAGAGAGAGAGAGAGAAAGCGGTAAGCGTCAAAATAAATTAGAATTGAAGGGCCGAAAATTGAATGATGATGGACGAGCTGTGATTGAGGAGGGGTTGATGGAACGGGTACTCAAACTGTCACGGTTTTTTAAAGTCCATTTATTGCTGCTCTTACCTCCATTATGGCGTCGAGAGAGAGAGAGAGAGAGAGAGAGAGAGAGAGAGAGAATGTCAAGATCAGCAGGGCACATTCCTCTTCAGGCAAGGTCATTAAGTTGGTTTCCCAACAGTTATCAGAATTGATATGCAATAATAATAATAATAATAATAATAATAATAATAATAATAATAATAATAATAATATTTCTTTCGGCATTAGAATTGATCTGCAATAATAATAATAATAATAATAATAATAATAATAATAATAAATAATAATAATAATAATTGTGATTTATTTAAGTTCAGGGTTATACAGAGATAAACACATAAAACTGAGACAGACGGGCTAAAAAAGTTATAGTAATAAACAGCTACAGCCAAACGGTTCCTCAGGAGGACAATAATATTATTGTTGCTATTCATTAACTTTTTTTCATTTCCATTGTGATTATTCAATCCTTGCTGATAATATTAGAATCGTTGTAAACACTTCATTATTTCTATCCTCCCTCAGAACTTAAAAGCTACTGAGGCTAGAGGGCTGTAAATTGGTATGTTGATCATCCACCCTCCAATCATCACACGTACCAAATTGAAGCCATCTAGCCTCAGCAGTTTTTATTTCATTCAGGGTTAAAGTTAGCTA
Source organism: Macrobrachium nipponense (assembly GCF_015104395.2). Taxonomy (NCBI): domain Eukaryota; kingdom Metazoa; phylum Arthropoda; class Malacostraca; order Decapoda; family Palaemonidae; genus Macrobrachium; species Macrobrachium nipponense. The sequence continues at coordinate 51,497,666 of NC_087217.1, read as the reverse complement.
TAGGTGCCAACAACACAGGCCACCATCGGGCCGAGGCTGAGAGTTTCCTGCAGCATGATACACTGAACAGAAAGCCCGATTTTTTCGGCGCACCTTCAACTTGCATTTTATCACAATCGCCAATAATTATCATAAACGCAAGAAATCGAGATAGATAAATTACACAAGCAGCCGATTGTTTACAAACACCGCGTCTTATTTCAGAGAAATCTCATTTAAAACTCTCCGAAACTTTGTCAAAACACCATTAAAGGAAGTCCTACGGATTGCCTTCTAATTGCTGTTCCCTCGAGGCGACG
>NC_087217.1:51477367-51494867 GCF_015104395.2 Macrobrachium nipponense | reverse complement strand
TACCAAATTGCAGCCCTCTAGCCTCCGCAATTTTGATTTTATTTAAGGTTAAAGTTATCCATGCTCATGCGTCTGGCACCGCTATAGGTTCCAGCAAGACAGGTCACCACCGGGGTGTGACCGAATGTTTCATATGCCGCGGCTGAGAGTTTCATTGGCCGGGGCTGGGAGTTTCGTACATCATTGTAAGCTGTACTGAAAACTTGATTCCGCAGAAGAAACATCAGCTATTTCTTTTTTTTTTTTTTTTTTTTTTTTTTTTTTTTTTTGTGACGCAAATCAGCGGAATTCTTCTTTTACGGATGAGACATTTGATTTACCAATTATAAAATCCACAAAAGAAAACGTTTCTCATATCTAGCAGAACCAATTATTATTATTATTATTATTATTATTATTATTATTATTATTATTATTATTATTATGTATCTTATTTTTGTATACTGCATTGTCTCTATGCTGTTTAACCCTGCATATGGCCAGAGCTGAAACACAGGATATTATTATTATTAGTATTATTATTATTATTATTATTATTATTATTATTATTATTATTATTAGTATGCTACTTCAGCAGCATTACACTTGTAGAGATTCTTCTCTATTTTCCGAATAGCGGCTTTTTCCGTGCTACTTAGACAGGCTAGTAGAGCGCCTATGGAGGTCATGATCAAATACAGAGTCAAAATTGGTGTATATATTTGAATTATTATTATTATTATTTTTTTTATAAAAAAAAATACCCAATTTTCGGAGCGCCATGTAATGCACAAATGACTCAAAATCCTCCACAAATCACCCTTTTGAATCTACTAAAGAGGAATGGAGTGGTTGAAAAAAAGAGAAAAAAAGGAGAGAAACATCACATAGCGCACTATTCAGTCCACGACGATTATCATCTCCCAGCGTTTCTTCTTCTCTTTATATTCCTCGCTGGAGGACAATGGACCCCGTCCCTCTTCGGTTTCGTCTCTTTGTGAGGTCTCCGCCGTCCCTCGCAATGTCCCTCACACAACGATAGAAGCCTCACTCCTCCAGATTCACTTGAATCTAAAGCAGGCTATGATACGCCCTCCAAACCCGGTCGTCGTTACGTGTCGTCTTTTGTGTCAGACGTGGATCGCTCAGCAGTTGATGCGGCAAAATGTATATATCTATCAGTTCTGATGGGAAGATTGACCCACGTCCATCTTCGGTATATTGAAGGTACTTCTAGGAATTTGGGGTTTTGGGTCTAAAAATCCCACTGTTGGTACTCTTGAGCCGAATTGGGTGTAGTACATCATGTCTATGGCGCTTAATGTTGGTCCATTTGTTGAAGGAGATGTAATCACTTTCTCTGGTGACACTAATTGATGTCTTTATGTCGAAATTGATATTGAATGATTGTGTATGTGGGCCGGGGTATTATTTTCACGGTGATTTTTCGGTTCATTGCCCTCCATACTATACTTTTATGTGATGCTGTTGTGTATATTCATACATGCATATCTTATCTCGGTTATGTCAATCTTGTGGACTGCATGGTATCTACTTTGTATATTTGTGTATATGGCCCCGAGTTAAAATAAAAGAATATATATACATGGTGTCCATAAAGTCCCAGGACCATTACAAGAATTTATTGCCTGTAATGGTACGGGGACGTTATGGACACCCTGTATATAAATATAAATATATATATATATATATATATATTATATATATAATATATATATAATATATATATATGTGTGTGTGTGTGTGTGTATGTGTGTGTATATACATATACATATATATATATATATATATAATATATATATACATATATATATATACATATATATATATATACTATATGTATATATATACATATATATGTATATATATATATATATATACACTCACATACATACATACATACATACATACATACATACAAACATTTATATAAACCTGAAAGAATACACGCCTACTCTGTTCAGACAAATACACACACATCCAATAAATGCATAACACACTGCTTAGATATGTTTATATTACCTAAGACCTTTCATAGACTCGCCCCGCACATCAAAATTTAAAAATGAGATATACTGCATATATTTTTTTACCAGCAGGGACAATAGAACGTCTTGCAGCGGAAATAAGCAGAAAATGCTCATGAATCATCGGTTTATGGACAGGGGAAGGCGATATATTTGTATCAAGGACCAAATATTTAGTCAAAGGGAACTCGGAGATGCTTTGGGTAAACATCGCCTGCGATAGTAAATGAATATGTGTAGTTTAGAGCCTACGTTTACTATGAGTCATGATACGGGGGTGGGGGGAGGGGCAGGGGCAGGGGGAAGAGTAGTGTGGGGAGGGGGGATGGTATAGTGGAGAGGGGTTCGAGGGGGAGGGTTTAGAGTGGAGGAGGGGTTGGGGTTGTGGGATGGGGGAGGGTAGAGCTCGCATATATATATATATATATATATATATATATATATATATATATATATATATATATATATATGTGTGTGTGTGTGTGTGTGTGTGTGTTGTGTGTGCGCGCGCGCGCGGGTGCTTGTGTGTATTTTATTTTCTTTAAGGGCATAAACAAATTTAACTTCTCCACTCTACCTTCCTCCCTCCCCGAACCCCTCTCCACTCCTGCCCCTCCCCCAACCCCGTAGGCTCTTAACAACACATGTTCATTTACTATCTCAGGCGGTGTTTACCCCAAAGCCTCTCCGAGTTCCCTTTGACTAAATATTTGGTCCTTGATACAAATATATCGCCTTCCCCTGTCCATAAACCGATGATTCATGAGCAGTTCTGCTTATTTCCGCAGCAAGACGTTTTATTGCCCTTGCTGGTTTACGAATATATGCAGTATATCTCATTTTTAAATGTTAATATGCGGGGCGAGTCCATGAAAGGTTTTAGGTAATATAAACATCTATGCAGTGTATTGTGCATTTCTGGATGTGTGTGTATTTGTCAGAACAGAAGTTCTTCGCTGGATGAGTGGTTTTTGCGCTCGGCTGCCAATCCGGTGGTCTCAAGTTCGAAACCCGGCTCGGTCATCGCGAAATCAGAGGAATTTATTTCTATTGATAGAAATTCATTTCTCGATATAGTTGTGGTTCGGATCCCATGATAAGCTGTAGGTCCCGTTGCTAGGTGACCAATTGGTTCCTAGCCACGTAAAAATATCTAATCCTTCGGGTCAGCCCTAGGAGAGCTGTTAATCCTTGGAAGAATATCCTTCAAGTGTTAATCAGCTCAGTGGCCTGGTAAAACTACGATATACTTAACTGTCTGAACAGAGTAAGCGTGTATTCTCAGGTTTATAGGTTTATATAAATGTTTATATATATATATATATATATATATATATATATATATATATATATAGTATGCATATTTTATTTATTTATATACAGGGTGTCCATAACGTCCTAGTACCATGACAGGCAAATAAATTCTTGTAATGGTACTGGGACTTTATGAACACCATGTATATATATTTCTTTATTTCAACTGTGTGTGCGTGTGTGTTTCTCTTTCATATTATTGTCTTGATCAACTAGGAAGAGTAATAATAATAATAATAATAATAATAATAATAATAATAATAATTAATAATATGTGTAATATTAATAAATCTAGTTCATGAAGAAAATAAGTAACGAATGAAATTTATATCAATGGAAAGGTGAGAGAAGAGGTGATGGTGGGTGATGGTCCAGTGAGAGGCTGGGGGGAGGGAGTGGGCGTGGGAAGGGAAAGGGGAGGAGGAGGAGGAGAGAAGGAGAAAGGGAGAATATAATATTCGCTCTGTTGGCCGAGAGAATTTAGTGCTGATGGTATTGGCAGGTCGGGCTAACTTAGACCAGGATTTGTCACCAACTCTATGTTGTTTTTAGAATTATACTCTGAACTGAATGGACGACGAGGGCAAGGGAATGAGAGGGAGAGAGAGAGAGAGAGAGAGAGAGGGGAGTGGGAGGAAAGGAAAGGAGTGATAGGGTTGAGGAAATGGTAAGCGGATTGGTGAATGGGAACGAGAAGTGGAAATTTTTGTTATAATAATAATAATAATAATAATAATAATAATAATAATAATAATAATAATAATAATAATAATGACAATTATTATTATTATTATTATTATTATTATTATTATTATTATTATTATTATTATTATTATTATTATTATTTGAAGAAAATTCATAATCACATGAGACAATAAAATGGGAAAGTAAATCCACAGTAGTAAGCCTGTTTGATTTTGTTATTTGAAATATATATATCTTAAATAAAAAAATCAAACATGCATATTACTGTGGATTGTAACAATGGAAATTATTCCCCTTGGCTTGCCTGAGGAACGCGCACACTATAGGAGGCGAGTAGGTATAACTACATATAATAATTTGATATAAAGGGAAACATTTTATCGCAAGTAACAATGAATGAAGTGTTTATACATAATTAAATACTTTTCGTTAAATTTTTTTTTTTTTAAATCTTTGACCCCAAGACAGGATCTCAAGGAAGATGTTACAAGATTGGTTAATGAGAATAATCATCTTTAAATTCAAGTATTTCCGTGTATCCATTATCTCATCCATGAGGATTGCTCAACTGGGAAATATCACCAAAGGTCCATGTAAGTCTTGCATCCTTTTATACAAATTTTCAAATCAGAAAGCTGGAAGATCGTTGCTCTCCAAGACATCAAGACAACAGTATTCTTACTTAACTCCTTCCTTGTGACCAAATAAAAATATGATAAAAAAATGGCAAAGAAAGAAACTAATTTCACATGAACTCCACCTTTAAAAAACAAAAAGATAAATAAAAAAAAACTACGAATGCCCAATTTGTCATTCCCAAACATCAATCAAAGCCTGATTGAAACCCACCGGGAAATATAATCAGGAATCATCGTTGCATAATGATACGAAAGGCTCTGCTATACGACGAGGCGAATCTGAACCCGAAACCTGCAATGAGGAACCTTCCCGAAGGTCTCCAGACAATAGTTCGATCCTTTGTAAATCACGGAATAAACATCGGCTATACGCCGCGTATCCTTCCATTAACCCTGAAATAAAGTAGAAAATAAATTGGGGGGGGGGGGGGCGGGGTGGGAGTGAGAGGAAAGGAATCTCGGAGAGAAACTTATAAAATAATACCAGCCACATTTCAAACACCCCCCCACCCCCCACCCGCCTGTTAGAATGGGTAAGACATTCCCCCCACCCCCACCCCCGCCCCAGCGTAAGAATATTATCCTTTTGCCAGCTATAAATCAAGCGCAGTGTAAGGTAAATTTGACTGCCTTTATGAATCATCGTTTTATGAATCATCTGGGAGACTCTCTCCAGAGAGGGGCTGGAAGATTTACAGTCTCCAGGAAGGTTCCGAACATAATGCCTAGTAAAATACGGGTTCTCCCTCTTATCTATCTTCCTCTCTCATCCCTCTCTCTCTCTTCTCTTCTCTCTCCTCTCTCTCCTCGGCTGTACCCCGTAATGTCGTTTTGTGGTTTGTGATTGTGAGATTTCGTTTTTGTAAATATGAGAATTTTATTCTGTCTTGTGTAATTCATAAAATTGTCATCTCCAGTCTCATCTGTAACAGTCTAATATCCACTCTTGTTTCCAAGAGTATTAGGTGATAACATTGGCTCTCAACCTTTTTTTTTTATTCATACACCCTTTCACCATCATGTCAAAATGTCATTCCCTCCGGCTCCACCTCACCCCCGCAACCGCCCCCCCCCCCCCCCCCCGCCACACACACCCCCTTTCCAAAATTGTCCGCCTTAAAATGTGCATTCCAAATCATATGCGTATGATACTAAAAATCTTTGGTTACAATTCCTTCCACCGAAAACTCTGAAAATCCTCCCTCCCCCACCCCCCACCTTAGGGGCGAATTCCCCCTGGTTGAGAACTGCTGAATACTCTTGGAAAGAGGACAATTCTTATAACGTTACATATCTCACACTATGAATGTCTCTCGTAACGGAGTCGCGTTTCTCATAATATTCTCCTCTGCCGTCGCTTGTGTAAACAGTCTAATAACCGTCCGCTGTCGAGAGTATTAGGTTATTAGATATACTCTTGGTATATCTAATAACCTAAAAGAGAGAGAGAGAGAGAGAGAGAGAGAGAGAGAGAGAGAGAGTTGAAAAATAAGTAAACGATGATGGCCAATACATAACCTGATAAATACCAAATCAACACAAAGACACACACACACAGAAAGAGAGAGAGAGAGAGAGTTGAAAAATAGTGATGGCCAATACACAACCTAATAAATATCAAATAAACAGAGAGAGGGAGAGAAGAGAAGAGAGGAGAAGGCGAGAGAGAGAGAGGAGAGAGAGAGAGAGAGAGATTCCTCAGAACGCTGCCCCTCCCTTCCTTCAAACTAAAGGGCCTCGTCCATCCAACGACATGCCTGAGAGAGAGAGAGAGAGAGAGAGAGAGAGAGACGGGCCGCCTTCAAAAGGGGCCTCCTGCGGTAGGAAGGTGTGAACGTCATTGTACAGTCACAAAGGACATACCCAACCGTAGGAATTATGGTACAGTGTCTTTTCAGCCGCAGACTTTCATCAATCTTCGAAACAAAGGTCTTGTTTTCTCCCCCTCCCCATCCCCCCCTTCCCCCCAACTCAAACAATGGCCATAATTTATGTTGCTGATGTCAGGCGATTGGGTGGGTGGGTGGGTTGGCCCCGCCTGTAGGTCAGCTCCTCTTCCCACCTCCCCATCCAGCCAGGAGCTGCTGCTGCTGATGCTGCCTTTGGCCGTGGACGCGGAGGCCTCGTTCACGTTGATCTCGGGATAAAGACGACAGGGTGACAGGAAAGCGTTTTGCCCTTTGAACGACTCTCTGTGGTAAACTATGGTTGTCCTGAAGGTCGTGTTTTGGTCCTGAAAACCTTTGAGAGAGAGAGAGAGAGAGAGAGAGAGAGAGAGAGAGAGAGAGAGGGGTGCCTCAGTCTTGGTACTGAAAACACTTCATGAGTTTGGCTGTTTTCAGCCAGGCCTCCTGCCTTCTGGAACGCTCCCCCGGAGGACCGAATCCCATCAAATGCCAATTAAGCGGACGGCGCTGGCTGGCGACCCCAAAGGGAGCTGCTTTGAAATTTTGTTTACGTATGCAGCCGACCCTGATCCTTCCTTCGGTTAGGTTTTTATGGGCCTGAAAACGAAACGGCCGTGGTTAGGACCGGCCGCCGGTAACGCATAACGTCACAATGTAACCAACGAATTAGGTCGTATGGCTGGCGCCTGTGTAAAAGTTTTTTTTTTTTTCCTTTTTTTTACTGTTACAGGGGATGCAGTGTATGGGGGCTTTATGTTTCTTTTTTTTTATTAATTGTTTGTTGATTGCAACGTATGAGACTACTTTTCCATTTTCTTTTTTATTTTGATTACTGATTTGTTGATTTTCTTCATACGGAATGCTGGAATTTTTGCTCCCCTTCGTTACATGTCGAGGAGTATTATTACCAAGGCAGTCAAATTGAATTAGCATTAATTTTTACATTCGTGGGTGTTACTTTATTTTAGACAGACCTACGAAGAAGTTTAGACACAACTTTCGTGGAATTTAGACATAACTGAACTGTACTTCAGAGAGAACTTACACACATTTGAGCCGCAACTGCTATGTACTTTAGACAGAATCTTAACTAAGCATCTGCGTCAAGTCCCACCCGTGTGTCCAAAAACATCATTCTCCTGTTTAATTCTTTTTTTAGTCACTTCCAGTCTATAAATATCTCGATGTTAACAGAACCGTTGCATAAAATTCATATCATGATGCTACGGTTCTGTTAAAATCGAGATATTTATAGACTGGAAGTGACTAAAAAAAGAATTAAACAGGAGAATGATGTTTTTGGATACACGGGTGGGACTTGACGCAGATGCTTAATTAAGATTCTGTCTAAAGGACGATTAAAACAAACAATACTAGCGCGGTTATACTAACAATATTAACAAGATAGTATTAAGGGCAAAAACAGGGGTAAAGATAACCCAATCTCCCAACTCCCAAATTTATTAGTCTCCGATGAATGATGGATGGAGAGTAAGCGACAATGAAATCCAACGCATCAAATCAAGGCGTCATCCGACCCCCAGCTTACTGGGACCGCATGCTAAAATCGACAGTCAAATAACACTTTGTTTCACCAATGAAAATTAAATAAATACGCTACATCTTATTAAAAATAACTGTTCTGTACTGTTTGACATGCACATTATTTATTTTTTGCATTGTAATTCTGATAAATAAATCATAAATATCTTAGGCCAAAATTCCTTTTCCAGACATTTTTTTAGGTTCATTCATAGACCTTTCCTATCCCCCTCTAACAAGAACAACAAGACAAGAACAAGAACATCAACACAAGAAGGACAACAACAAAGTAGTTTGTAGGATTACTCCCCAAGCAAGCGAAAGAAAGAGCTTAGTGATCCGTACATCTGAACAGCACCTCAGTGTGGCGTGATCGGTATGGTCTTGACCTGCCACCTCGGTGGCCGCGAGTTCGATTCTGGAGCATTCCATTGACGGGTCAGAGATGTGTATTTCTGGTGATAGAAGTTCACCCTCGACGTGGTTCGGAAGTAACGTACAGCCGTTGGTCCCGTTGCTGAATAACCACTGGTTATAAGCAAGGTAAAAACACCATATAAACAAACAAACAAACCACACATCTGAACTGTCACAGCTCAGCCGACTGACATAGTGATACCTTGGATTTCTCCAGCACCCGAACAACACATTTCGGGGACTCCGATATAACATTGGCTAAAAGGCCGAGAGCGCATTATGCTTTGTGACGTGTGGGGCGAACGCGCGCGCTACATAAAGCATTGTGAAGTGGCCACATATAGGCTATTGTGCACAACAATGCCACAGTAATTTTGACGTACAATGGGGCCTTATTAACATTACAAATGGAATCTCTCTAAGGTATGTCCAGGCTGAAGTGGAACCCGAAGCGGGTCCAGCAATTATAGTCGCGCTGCCCTTTTGTATGCGCGCGCGAGAATGCGCTTGTTTTGATGTCTACGCGAATGAATGGAAGTATATAAAATTCAGTGACTGACGTGCTGTATGTGAGTTCATGCACAGGTATATTCCGTAGTTGCGTGGTTGTTTGTGTGTATTTTTGCATAGGTACACATAAAATTAATTTTTTTTTTTGCTATATAATTTCTGTCATTCTAGCTGATCAGGATTAACCATTTTACAAGACATATGGAAAGAGAAATGGTTGTTTATGGAACCATCTCTCTCTCTCTCTCTCTCTCTGTATATATATATATATAATATATATATATATATATATATATATAGTATATATATATATATATGATATATATATCTATATCTATATATATATATATATTATATTCTATATAGATAGATATATATATATAGATAGAATATATATTTATATATATATATATATATATATATTATAGATAGATTATATATATATATATATATATAGATAGATATATATATTTATATATTATATATATCTACCTATATATATAGATATATATATATATATAATATATATATATATCTATGGATATATATATATATATATATATATATTCATATAGATTTATATATAATATATATATATATATATATATATATATATATATTTACAGCGCAGTTTGTTTCCTCTGTTGCATCATTTGACGGAGGAAAGTAGTATCCGGACGTGAGAATTTATGGATGATGTGAACTTCGTCGAAATGCAGGAAATACTCAATACGTCTTCGGGGGTGAGATCGCCAGCGCGCATGCGTGTAAGAGCGAAGGAAGTTCTATGGGTTATCTGTGTATCGAGTATGACCGATGAATCGAGGATAGGGAAAGCTATCGTTTTGTGAATGATGGGAGAGGACTTTCTTATGATTTCAGATAGGATTCATTATTGGTAGTTTATAAACACACACACACACATATGTATATTATATATATATATATATATATATATATATATATATATAATATTATATATATATCTATGCTTAAAAAAATCACAGTAGATGCACGTGACTTCATAAAATAAGCGAATACCACGGGAAATGATAGTCAAGGAATCCAAGCGCTTCGTCTTTATTCAGACATCGTCAAGGAGCTACTAAAGTACAATCGGAGAGGAAGGCCTCAGGTACAAACAAGATCAGGAATACCAGATGGTTAATTATCAAAAGGGTAAAAATTGAAAGGGATAATCCAGGATTATCGGATATCACACGGTCACAAACTTAAACAGATTCTGACCTAACCGAAATTACAAAGTATCTTTTACAGTCCAAAAAACATGTAAAAAACAAAACTGAATATATTAATTTTGTTGCTTATATTTATCTACAACTTTTTTCATTATGAAAGCATCAAGTTTTTTAAATAAACCAAGACTTAAATTAGAACATTTCTATTATTTGACTTGATAAAACAAGATTCAATGATTCTTCCTTTTTAACTGTGTCATTACATGGGACTAAGGCTCTTGCTTGACTCCAGTTAATAGGATGTCTAAATCTCTCATATGTACAAATAATGCATTCGATATTTGCCCAGTTCTCACGAATATTGATGTTGCTTAAGACGCTGTGAAAGAGATTTGCCGGTCTGTCCGTAATAGATTTATCACACTTTTTGCAAGGAATTTCATATATGCAGCCTGGAAGATCTTTAGGAGAATTTTTGATTACTAAACTCTTGTTACATTAATATTACTGAAAACAACATTTATGTTAAAAAGCTTTAAAATTCTAGGAATATCTAAAAACCTTTCATCATAAGGTAATTTTAGAATGTTATGCTTACTAATTCAAGTTTGTCATTAGTTGAATAAAATGTTTTTCTAGCTCTTTTCCATGCCACATCTACAAAAGTCCTTGGTATTTAAGTTGCAATGCAATATCATAAATAGTTTTAATTTCAGCGTCAATAAACTGCGGGCTACAGACACGTAAAGCCCTTAGGAACATCCCAGAAAAAACAGAGAATTTAACATTTTGATGGTGATTGGAGTAGTAATGAACAAAAGAGGCAATATTAGTTGATTTTCGAAAGACTGAAAAGGTGAAATTTCTATCATTTCTATGGACAGTTACATCAGAAAATTCAAATTACAATTTCTTTCTTCCTCTACAGTAAATTTTATAGAAGGGACTAAATCATTGAGATTATTAAGGAATTCCTGGAGGTTTTCGTGAACTGGCAAAATACAGAAGATATCATCCACGTATCTAAACCAAATAACTTTTTGGGGCAAAATTCTTGGTAAGAGTTTTGTCTCAAAAAATTCCATGTAAATATTGCTAAGGACAGGAGATAAGGGATTACCCATGGCCATGCTAAACTTTTGTACAAAAAATTCCCATTGAAACAAAATTTACTTATCTTTGATACATAACCTTATGAGACTAATGAGATTTTCTACACTTAAGGGAATGTCATGACGCTCTAATTCCTCTTCCAAATATTCAAGTAAGTCATCTACAGGCACTTTTGTAAATAAAGAGACAACATCAAAACTAACCATATTAAAATCATAATTCAAATTTAAACTATTCAATTTGTTTATAAAATCAACATTGTTTTTAACATTCGTGTTATAAATATTTCCTACCAAAGGAGTAAGAATTTTTACAAGCCAATTTTAAAGCTTTTTAACATAAATGTTGTTTTCAGTAATATTAATGTCAAGAGTTTAGTAATCAAAAATTCTCCTAAAGATCTTCCAGGCTGCATATATGAAATTCCTGCAAAAGTGTGATAAAATCTATTACGGACAGACTGGCAAATCTCTTTCACAGCGTCTTAAGCAACATCAATATTCTGTGAGAACTGGGCAAATATCGAATGCATTATTTGTACATATGAGAGATTTAGACCATCCTATTAACTGGAGTCAAGCAAGAGCCTTAGTCCCATGTAATGACACAGTTAAAAGGAATATCATTGAATCTTGTTTTATCAAGTCAAATAATAGAAATGTTCTAAATTTAAGTCTTGGTTTATTTAAACTTGATGCTTTCATAATGAAAAAAGTTGTAGATAAATATAAGCAACAAAATTAATATATTCAGTTTTTTACATGTTTTGGACTGTAAAGATACTTTGTAATTTCGGTTAGGGTCAGAATCTGTTTAAGTTTGTGACCGTGTGATATCCGATAATCCTGGATTATCCCTTTTAATTTTTACCCTTTTGATAATTAACCATCTAGTATTCCTGATCTTGTTTGTACCTGAGGCCTTCCTCTCCGATTGTACTTTCGTAGCTCCTTGACGATGTCTGAATAAAGACGAAAGCGCTTGGATTCCTGACTATCATTTCCCGTGGTATTCGCTTATTTATGAAGTCACGTGCATCTACTGTGATTTTTAAGCATAATGGAAACCACACGCAACTTCTACGTATTTTTCTTTGAATTTTCCGAGCCTTGTTCTATTCGTGACATCCTTCTGTTAATGCTCTTATCATCGCTCACAAAACTGAAACTCCGACTCAACTTTCTACGGAAGTGCATGAACGAGCAAGTGATGCCCAAGTCGATTTTACCAGTGAGAATTCTTCGCCTAGCAGAGCGACCTTTCGACGAGTTTCAACGTATCATACTTCAGAAACACATCGACATCACAAAAGTGGAAGTAGATGATGCGTTCCGTAAACTTACTTAGAAGCAGACGGTATAGCTTTAATCAGACGGTTCCTGTCGATTGGAAGAAAAGATCGGATGCTGGATTATTGCTATGGAAAATTGAGAAAGGTGCTGCAAACCGTCTTGAAAGGAAGCTCCAAAGTCAAAGCTGAAAAAATCTTATTGCTGAAAGCGACTGGATTAAGCATGCCAACGTGGACTTCATGATTAATTTATCTGACAAACCAGTGGATAGTGCTACGACAGCGGCTTTGGGATATGGGTTAAGCTTTGGTGTATTTAATGGTAACCTGGACTGTGTCGACATCTCAAAATCCTTTTGTTATTTAGAAAAATTGAATCAAAACCTATGCCCTGATGATATCAATATTTGTAAAGGTATTGTGTATGGTGCTATGAGTAAACCTTCTCCCCCTAATGTACCCGTGAGATTTCTGCAGGCTTTTAAGAAAATTAAAGAAGACGAAACTGAAGGTGACAAAAGCAGATAAATCTAATGCAGTGGTAATTATGAATAAAAGTGACTATATAAGTAAAATAATGACATTGCTAAATGACACTGATACTTATACGAAACTGAGGTCTGACCCTACACAGACAGTTAACTCCCATTTTAATAAACAAATTAAATCCATTTTGAAGGGCTTGGGACCATTTAATTAAACAGTTTATACCGCAATGCGCCTCCCTACCTTACATGTATGGTTTAGTCAAGACACATAAAATCAATAACCCTATCAGACCAATCATTAATTCGGTGGGCTCAGTTTCGTATAATTTATCTAAATGGCTTGTAAAAATTCTTACTCCTTTGGTAGGAAATATTTCTAACACGAATGTTAAAAACTATGTTGATTTTATAAACAAATTGAATAGTTTTAAATTTGAATTATGATTTTAATATGGCTTAGTTTTGATGTTGTCTCTTTATTTACAAAAGTGCCTGTAGATGACTTACTTGAATATTTGGAAGAGGAATTAGGCGTCATGATATTCCCTTAAGTGTAGAAAATCTCATTAGTCTCATAAGGTTATGTATCAACGATAGTAAATTTTGTTTCAATGGGGAATTTTTTGTACAAAAGTTTGGCATGGCCATGGGTAATCCCTTATCTCCTGTCCTTAGCAATATTTACATGGAATTTTTTGAGACAAAACTCTTACCAAGAATTTTGCCCCAAAAAGTTATTTGGTTTAGATACGTGGATGATATCTTCTGTATTTGCCAGTTCACGAAAACCTCCAGGAATTCCTTAATAATCTCAGTGATTTAGTCCCTTCTATAAAATTTACTGTAGAGGAAAAAGAAAGAAATTGTAATTTGAATTTTCTTGATGTAACTGTCCATAGAAATGATAGAAATTTCACCTTTTCAGTCTTTCGAAAATCAACTAATATTGCCTCTTTTGTTCATTACTACTCCAATCACCATCAAAATGTTAAATTCTCTGTTTTTCTGGGATGTTCCTAAGGGCTTTACGTGTCTGTAGCCCTCAGTTTATTGACGCTGAAATTAAAACTATTTATGATATTGCATTGAAACTTAAATACCCAAGGACTTTTGTAGATGTGGCATGGAAAAGAGCTAGAAAAACTTTTATTCAACTAATGACAAACTTGAATTTAGTAAGCATAACATTCTAAAATTACCTTATGATGAAAGGTTTTTAGATATTCCTAGAATTTTAAAGCTTTTTAACATAAATGTTGTTTTCAGTAATATTATGTCAAGAGTTTAGTAATCAAAAATTCTCCTAAAGATCTTCCAGGCTGCATATATGAAATTCCTTGCAAAAAGTGTGATAAAATCTATTACGGACAGACTGGCAAATCTCTTTCACAGCGTCTTAAGCAAACATCAATATTCTGTGAGAACTGGGCAAATATCGAATGCATTATTTGTACATATGAGAGATTTAGACCATCCTATTAACTGGAGTCAAGCAAGAGCCTTAGTCCCATGTAATGACACAGTTAAAAGGAATATCACTGAATCTTGTTTTATCAAGTCAAATAATAGAAATGTTCTAAATTTAAGTCCTTGGTTTATTTAAACTTGATGCTTTCATAATGAAAAAAGTTGTAGATGAATATAAGCAACAAAATTAATATATTCAGTTTTTACATGTTTTGGACTGTAAAGATACTTTGTAATTTCGGTTAGGGTCAGAATCTGTTTTAAGTTTGTGACCGTGTGATATCCGATAATCCTGGATTATCCCTTTTAATTTTTACCCTTTTGATAATTAACCATCTGGTATTCCTGATCTTGTTTGTACTGAGGCCTTCCTCTCCGATTGTACTTTAGTAGCTCCTTGACGATGTCTGAATAAAGACGAAAGCGCTTGGATTCCTGACTATAATTTCCCGTGGTATTCGCTTATCTATATATCTTATATATTTATATACATATATATATATAGATATAGATATATAATCTATATCTATATCTAATCTATATCTATCTATATCTAATCTATATATATCATATCATATCTATCTATACTATATCTATATCTATATCTATATCTATATCTATATCTATATATATATATCTATATATAATATATATATATATGTATATATATATATATATATATATATAAAGGAAGAGGTGTCCAATCAGACGACAGTCAAGTACACGTGTTTTATTATTAAGAAACGTTTCATGTTGTCAACAACACATCATCAGTCTGCAATTGAAATTCAACATTAAAATAAATAAAACAAAAATTACAATAGAAATTAAATAAACTTAAAAAATTACAATAAAATTTAAAAAATAATCAGAACGCTAAAATAGGGAATGAAGAAGCAAAACTACCTATTCATAAAGAAGGAAAGAGCTGAGTGACTAAAAACGGTAAGGTCTGCATACAACGTAAACCTCACGCCAGAGAGAGAGGAGATGACGAGGTGTTGGAGTTTAAACTAGGTGAAAGGTGCTTAATAAACAATGACTCAAGGGTAGTTAGATGGGTAGTTTGTTTTGTGGTGCCAATTATAGAAAAATGTTTCTTTTCGATAGTAACCTTACAACTCTTTGCATGAATTCTTATATTAGAGAACTCGGGATTAGAGATTCTGGACCCAGTTCTATAACTTAATCCCAAATGGCTGTAATAACGGACTTGTAACAGTCTCCGTGAAGAACCAACATAAATACCAAGACAATCTTGGGCATTCAAATTTATATATGATATTGGACTTCATGAAATCCTGTAATTTGTCCTTGTAATTAAAAAAACCCTCCAATTTTTTGTGGATTCATGGGAATAAGATTAAGTTTCAAAAAACCAAATTCCTTTTCAATAATATTCTGACTTTTACACGTAAAACTGTCTGAATGAATAAATGGGATGGGTGCATACATAGTTAATTTAGGTACATTAAAATTAAGGGTGGGTGCTGACAGATACCTCGTTAGCAATTTACTAATAATGTTAAAAACCAGCTTTTTGGGAAACGAGTTCTTAACAAAATATTCTAAAAGAAACTCGATTTCAAGATGAAAGGAGAGCCAATCAGATGTGTACCGAAGGGCCCTAAAAACCAAAGTAGATATAGCATTAATCTTAAAATTACGGAAACACGAGCTAAAAAAGTTGTTTCCGAGCCCAGTGAAGGTACTCTTTCTAAAAAACACTTGTGTTGAAAAGGTGGTTATCTCTAGTTATTTTTATATCCAAAAAGGCGAGGGAGTCATCTTTCTCATTTTCCAACGTAAATTTAATGTTAGGATGGGCTTCATTTATGTAATCTAAAAAAAGCTGGCATTGCCACGAAAATTTAAATAAGGCAAAAGTATCGTCAACATATCGTCTATAAAAAAGTGGCTTAAAATTCCCAGGACAATCATTAAGAAAATTCTCCTCCAAATGTCCCATAAAAAAATTTGCAAACAACGGTCCCAAAGGAGAACCCATGGCAACCCCCTCTGCCTGCAGAAAGAGCTGCCCATTAAAAACAAAGGTGGCATCTTGCACAGCAAGTTCCAAAAATGTTTTAAAAAGTTGCCTATTAAAACCACAGAAGGTCTCATCGTTACTAAAAATTTTATCCAAAATGATTTCAATTGTCTGAGAAACAGGGACGTTAGTGAACAATGATTCAACGTCCAAACTAGCCATATACAAATCACCATCCTGTAAAATAATTTCTTGCTGAATACATAACCATTCTTTAACGAATATTTAGAGTAAGCATAATTCATTGAGTATTTTGACCAAGAATTTGGAAATATTATATGTCGGGCATTGTATGCGGACATTATCGGTCTCAATGGTATACCGTCTTTGTGTATTTTTGGAAGCCCATAAAGAATGCCAAAGGAAGACCCGGTAACAAATAGTTCTTGGTAGACATCATCAGAAATAACTTTTTCCTGTTTAAGCTTTCTAAGAAAGCGATTGATCTTGTCTTCGTTTTTGTAAATATCAACAAAGTTGGGTTCACCAATTAGTTTAAATTTAGAGCCATCAGACAAAATAACTTTCATTTTTTCAAGATAATCAGCCTTGTCCAGAATCACTATTCCTTTCCCTTTATCTGGTTTACATATCACTAAGTTATCATTTTTACCCAACCTTCTAAGAATTTCAGAGTCCTCCTTTCTGAAGTAAGGGGCCCACTTCACCCTGAGTTTTCTGTAATTATCATGTAACAGTGATGATAGTTTCTGCTGAAGAACTGCCATATTTAGATTACCATAATTGAAATTCTTAAGCCTATGGAAAAGCACCTCAAACGGAAAATAAAAGAATGCAAAATTGGGTCTATATGAAGGCAAACAGAAATCCA
>NC_087217.1:51467367-51472367 GCF_015104395.2 Macrobrachium nipponense | reverse complement strand
CTACTCACGTATTAATCACCCCCTATACCCGCCACAGGCCTCTTGGAGGCCTATGTGGATAGTTCCATTGTGATGATCTTACAAATGAAGCAACGTTCATCTGTTATTCATACGTATGGCGTTATTGTGAAGTATGAATGCCCCATTCTGTTATGGGGAGGCCTTATTGTTATTAATGAAGGGTTTACGTTTGTTAACGTATAACGCATATCACTGTTTTTGTACTTAATTCTATATTGTTATTGCATAACAGTCTAAAGTGTAATTTCCTGTATAGCGTTTGGGGTAAGTGTTAATTATACATTTATTTTTATTTAAGATGCCATTGTTACCAATTAATAACTATTATCATCTCATTCGCCCTAACTTATCTGTATTCGTATAACCTCTACAACCGTAACTGTTTAATGTGGAAAGCATTATTGTATCATTTTAAACTTGATATTTTTTTTTGTCTTCAACGTCTCATTGCCGTTGCAGAATTATTCTACTTCCTTTTCATGAATTTCTCCTGTTATGATAATTATTGTTATTTACTCAAGATTTCTTAGTTGTGGATGACTTGTTGCAAATTCATATTGCATGTAAGGCCACATTTCTTTTATCGTTTTTGCAATATTATTTATATTTTGAATATATGTGAGCAATTTCACACTGTATTCTGAATGGTCAACTATTTAGTGCTAAAGTTGAGAGGAGTAAAATAAATAAATAAATAAATAAATAAATAAATAAATAAATAAATAATAAAAAGGAAAAAATAAAAAGAAGTAACGAAGACCTAACTAGCGTTCATGGTTATAATAAATAACCGATTTATGGTTATTTGAAGGACAACAAATTCTCTTGTAGGTCCACGTGACTTGAATCCTATTCTCTCTCTCTCTCTCTCTCTCTCTCTCTCTCTCTCTCTCTCTCTCCTCTCTCTCAGAATGTAAACATAGCTTTTTTTTTTCTTTGAAAACGGTATTTTATTACAATAACTCAATGTACAAAGCTTCTCTCCACGAGTCTCTCTCTCTCTCTCTCTCTCTCTCTCTCTCTCTTTCTGCTCTCTCTCTCTCTCTCTCTCTCTCTCTCTCCTCTTTATGATTTACATTAACTTACCGAGACTAATCTTGGCGTCCTTAAATATTATTACTCAAGACAATACGTCTGTAATATTCTAATAATAATAATAATAATAATAATAATAATAATAATAATAATAATAATAATAAATAATAATAATAATAATAATGCATATATATATATATATATATATATATATATATATATATAATGTGAATAAGTGAAATATACGAGCGTATGCCTATGAAAATAAGTACATCAAATCAAAAGTAACGTATGATAATGGAATAAGTGATTAATTGATAATAATAATAAAATAATAATAATAATAATAAATAATAATAATAAATAATAATAATAAAACAACCCAGGTGTTCGTCTCGTTATCGCGTCATTACCTCAATCACTGAACGAAACAGTTAAGTGATTTATTAACAGACCGAGTGATTGATCAGTGGTAGATTATTGCCAATCAATTTATCAATGGCTCTATCGATCAATCGCAATGTAAGTCAGACTTAGTTAATTGGTGGATTATCAGTTTTTAACTTTAATTCTCTCATAGCCATTTGTCATAAAATTTTTTGTATAAAATCCGTACATCAATAGAGAATTCAATTTCCTTAATTTTCAGATCATCAACATCATCATTAATATCCCCATTATTATTATTATTATTATTAATTATATTATTATTATTATTAGTTATTATTATTATTAGTTTATTATTAATTTTAATTATTCTAATGTTCTAAGAAGTTCACAATCTCGTCAAAAATAATCTTTGTAATAAAAATCCTATTATACATATAGTAAACTATGTCACTATGTTATTATACAAAGTAATATAGTTTGCTATATAATTGTGGGTTTTTATTTCACACATTATTATTATTATTATTATTATTATTATTATTATTATTATTATTATTATTATTATTAGTATTATTATTATTATTATTATTATTATTCTTTAGGCAGAGGACTCTCTTCCAAACAAGTGGAATTAAAGACGATTATTACATTAGCTGACTTAAAAATAATAACTTTCATCTATAATTCCTTCTGTTCTGTTTACTGACTGGTTGGCATTCTGCCAGTAACCTTCCAATATAATAATAATAATAATAATAATAATAATAATAATAATAATAATAATAATAATAATAATAATAATAATAATAATAATAATTTTAAGTTGGCTCGCCATAAGATGGTAATAATTGACTTTATTTTACCATAGAGCCATATATCATCTATGGGGGACCACCTGTCAGTATCTTTATTTACCCACATTTAAAAACCTCTTGCCGTGAGTGATTATTGAAAGGAATTGGAGGGGAAACGAGGGGAATGACGCTGCGAAAATTAAATTACAAAAGAGGGAATCCTTCCTAATTAATCATGTCCTCCCTCGAGGAAGGAAAAACGTTTCGCTCGACGTTGTCGAGACGTCTCGTTGCTTGTTGCCTTCGGGTTGTTTGTTATGGTGACGTTCGTTTTTTTTTTTATTTTATTATTATAAATGGGGGGGGGGGGGCGCAGGGCGGGGTGGGGGGAAGCGTTCGTTTTTTTTTATCAATTGGAAAAAAACCGTTCATTTCGGATTAATGGGGGTAGGGTGGAATGATCCTTTTGATTAATGTGGGAAAACGTTCGCTTTTTATTGAGAAAACGTTCGTTTCTTATTAATAAAAAAGTTCATTTTGGATTAATGGGGGTAGGGGTGGAATGTTCCTTGTAATGAAGTGGGAAAAACGTTCGCTTTGATTAAATGGGGAAAACGTTTGTTTTGTTTATTGATGTGAGAAAACGTTCATTTTGGATTAATGGAGGTAGGGTGGAATGTTCCTTGTAATTAGTCGGGGAAAACGTTCGTTTTGATTAAATGAGGAAAACGTAAATTTTCGCGTGGAATGTTCCTTTTGATCAATGGGGGAAAACGTTTGATTTTTATCAAGGGGTTGAAAAGTTAATTTTAGATTAATGGGGGTGGGAGTGAAATGTTCCTTTGATTAATGGGGAAAACGTTCGTTTTTTATTGATGGGGGGAATCATTAATTTTTTAGTAATGGGATGATGTTCGTTCATTTTTTCTATAATGGAAAAAGAATTGTTTTTCATCAATTTGGGTAAAAACCTTCGTTTTGAGTAATTAGGGAAATCGCTTGTTTTAAATAGTAAGGGGAAAAGTTTGTCTTTTAATAATGGGAAAAATCCTTCGTTTTGATTATTGAGGAAGTGTTCGTTTTAATTAATAAAAGAAAACGTTTGATTTTTATCAATAGGAAAAAAACGTTCTTTTTCATTAATGAGGAAAAACGTTCGTTTTGATTAATGAGGAAAAACGTTCGTTTTAATTGATAAGGGGCAAAAGTTTGTTTCTTATTAATTGGGAAAACGTTCGTTTTTTTAATAAGTGGGAGAGAACGCTTGTCTTGATTAATGGGGGAAAACGCTAATTTTTAATAATGAGGGAAAACATTAGATTTTTTAGTAATGGGGAAAAAGTTCTTTCTTGATTCATGGGGAAACCGTTCTTTTTGATTAATGGGGAAATAGTTAGTTTCGATTAATGGGGGAAAGCGTTAGTTTTTTATTAATGGGGAAACCGTTCTTTTTGATTAATGGGGAAACCGTTCTTTTTGATTAATGGGGGAAAGCGTTCTTTTCTATTGATGGGAAAACCGCTCTTTTTTTATTAATGGGGAAAATGTTCTTTTTGATTAATGGGGAAATCGTTCGTTTGATTAATGGGGGAAAATGTTAGTTTTTTATTAATGGGGAAACCGTTAGATTCGGAGGAAAAGGTACTTTTGGATTAATGGGGAAATCGGTCCATTTGATTAATGGGAGAAAGCGTTCTTTTTTTATTAATGGTGAAATGTTCATTTTTGTATTAATTGTGGAAAAACGTTTTTTTTAATTGAAGGAGGAAAAACGTTCTTTTTCATTTAAGGGGGAAAAACGTCCGCTTTTTTTCCTTATTAATGGTAGTAAAACGTCCGTTTTTTTAATCAAAGAGAGAAAACGTTCGTTTTGATTCATGGGGGGAGATTTTTCATTTTTTATTAATGGGGAAAAAGCGTTCGTTTAATTAATCAGTGGGGGAAAACGTTTATTTTGATTCATGGGGGAAGATTTTTCGTTTTTGATTAATAAGGAGAAAACCTGGAGAATCTTAGTGGTGACTCTGTTGTTAAGTGTCTTTTTCTAATAAAGATGATGATTATGATAATAATTAATAACGATAACGATTTCTTTCAGATTATTACGATTATCATTCTTATCTGTATTAAGTTTGGGTGATTATGATAAAAAGATTACCTGTTTATTAATTTATCTATATATTCATTTATTTATTTACTTATCAATTAATTGATTTATTTTTCTTTTTATTAATTTATCCACGTTCTTCTATAATGGAAATTAGCCTGAAGGAACTGTGATGGTTTTGCAGAGACGACCGTAAGGCATTGGTTATGCGTCACGAATTAATTCTTTACAGAAGCATTATCTTTTCATTGCAAAATGAACCAAAGTATTCAAAAAACGAGTTAGTCATTATCTTTAACCTTATTTATTGCAAAATTAACCTCAGCTCTTTCTGTTAAAAATCCCACCCTCTCTCTAAACTTAAGCGAAAACTACCCCTTTTTCCTCCTCTCTCCCCATCCCCCCCTCCCATCACCCGACGGAAAATCTGATAGAATGAATATACTTCGTAAAGTAACTGAAAAGATTAGAAAGAAAATAAAAACACAGAAACAAAAGAAAGAGGTGGAGCGAGAACTTTCGTATAACGGTAATAAAACCCGAGAGTGTGTAGGATGGCGATAAGATAAAAGCCGCTCATAAAATACCCCCGATAAATGAAGAGAGAGAGAGAGAGAGAGAGAGAGAGAGAGAGAGAGAGAGAGAGAGGGAGT
>NC_087217.1:51449867-51462367 GCF_015104395.2 Macrobrachium nipponense | reverse complement strand
GCTGGAAAGAGAAATTGAAGTGTCTACTCTCCTGGATTACGCACAAAAATACGGACATATACGTATACACGCGAGCACGCACAGACACACACACACACACTATATATATATATATATATATATATATATATACATACACACACACACACACACACACACATATATATATATATATATATATATATATATATATAATATATATATATACATACACACACACTTTTTTTTATTATATATATAGATATATATATATATATATTAACAGACATAACATACATACATACATCCCCAGTGTACACATACCAAAACACATTCAGCAGAAACACGAAACAACGCATAAAAAAAAGGTGATAAAAGGCCAGATAAACTGGCCATTGTTGAAACAGCGGAGTTCTGGGTAAAAAAAAAAAAAAAAAAAACCCTCCCTTGAAAGACTCCTCCTGACTCGAGTGACACTGAATCCGCAAAAGTCAAGAGGCCTTTAGATTTTAATTTTCTCTGAAATGAAGAGGATAAATAACAACCCCCTCTTGGGAGAGGAGGGGAATGGAGAGGAAGAAAAGAAATAAAGGAATAGAGAGGAGCAGGGAAGTAAAGTAGGGAGAAAGAGAAGGTCGATTGGAACAAGAGCACTGCAATGCACGAAAAAAAGTGCTGAAATAGAGTGGAAAGTAAAGGAACAGAGGAATTCGAGAATAATCGAAGGAGAGAGGAAAAATCGATTGGAACTCGTGTTAGGTAATACAAAAAAAATTATTAAAATTGTGTGGAAAGTAAAGGAACAGAGGGGAAAATGGACATAGCATAAGGAGATAGGGAAAACTGATTGAAACTCAAGTTTGATAGTGCAAGAGAAAGAACGATAAAATTAAATGGAAAGTAAAGGAACAGAAAAGAATGGGAGAGTAACCACAGAAGAGAGGGGAAATCTATTGGAACTCGTGTTTTTAATGCAAGAAAAAATGATAAAATTGAATGGAAAGTAAAAAACAGAAAAGAATCGGCAAATAACCAAAGGGAAAAGGGAAAATCTATTGGAACTCGGGTTTTGTAGTGCAAGAAAAAAATGATAAAACTGAGTGGAAAGTAAAGGAACAGAAAAGAATGGGAGAGTAACAAAGGGAGAGAGGGAACATCTATTGGAACTCGTGTTTGGTAAAGCAAGAAAAAATAATGAAATTGAGTGGAAAGTAAAGAAAAAGAAAACAATGGGATAATAACCATAGGCGAGAGAGAAAATCGTCAAAACTCGAATTTTATGAAATAATAATAATAATAATAATAATAATATTATAATAATAATAATAATAATAATAATAATAATAATAATAATAATAATAATAATAACAAATGATAAAATTGGATGGAAAGCATTTTAATTCAAGGAGAACAGAATGGATTAAATTGAATGGGGAATACTGATGAAGTAATGAAGATAGACACAAAGGCTTAGAATGAATGAATGATTAAATAAAAAGGCGAGAAGAAGAAGAAGAAGAAGAAGAAGAAGAAGAAGAAGAAGAAGAAGAAGAAGAAAATTCCAAAAAAGGAAATAAGTTTTGGAAGTATAGGATAATTAGTTAGTTTGGATTGTTATTGTAGATAAATGAAAACGGATGTAAAAAGTATAAAATGTCTATATTTGGAATAGGGGAATTAGGAATAATGGAAAAGCCAAAATAAAAATAAGATTTAGAAAATAAAGGAAAGGTACATGAAATAGCACCAGGAGGAGGACGTAATCATGAAAGTGGGTGAGGGAAAATGAAGAGAGCTGATAAACAATAATAACGATAACATCATATTAGCGTATGTTACCTTCATGCTTTATTTTTTTTTTTTTTTTTTTTTTCCAGTGAGACCGGGAACCTCAATTGCTTATTCTAGCCCAGGAGGAGATGGGGTAGGAAAGGGAACAGTAGAAATCAGTAAGAATTGAGAAAAAAGAAGCAGGGAAAAATGTCAAAATATCTTCAAAAAATAAATAATAAAAAACAAACAATTATATCGTCTCAAGAGATGCTAAAAGGTAACCATGCTATTGAGGAAAATTATGATTTAACATACTGCTCTTATTTGAATAATAAAATGGATTTATATGTGATTAATGATAACCATAGGAAAATGGCCATAATAATAAAAGCAAAGACTAGAGGGAGAAAAAAATTAAGAATAATTTTCTTTCATAACAGTAATTCGGCATCGTTATTGACTGCCATACTCAGGTACGCGGGTAAAGTTCCAACAACGATCGAAACACTATGAGAGAGAGAGAGAGAGAGAGAGAGAGAGAGAGAGAGAGAGAGAGAGAGAGAGAGAGTCAAGTATTAAGGTGCTCAAAAGCAGCGATAAATTAAGGGTAACTGAGTGGTCCATCTCCCAGCATAAACAACCACTGCGGACAGGTGAGTCTCTCCGGGAAAAGAGCTCACTTTCTATACTTAAAATTTACTTATAATTCACATTGTTTCTATCCATGTGTATGAAGCTAAATCTAAGTATGTAGAGAGAGAGAGAGAGAGAGAGAGAGAGAGAGAGAGAGAGAGAGAGAGGCAAACTTAATCTTAACTTTTCTTCAAAATCATGCAACACGAAGAATGTGTCTAGAATTTTACTTAAAAATTCACGTTGTTCCTATCCATTATGTATGAAGCTAAATCTAAGTATATATATATACATAATATATATATATAGTATATATATATATACATTATATATATATTATATGTCATAATATATATATCTATATAGAATATCTATATATTATAGAGAGAGAGAGAGAGAGAGAGAGAGAGAGAGAGATAACTAACTTAATCTTAACTTGTCTACAAAAGCGTGCTACACGAAGAATACGTCTAGAATTTTTTACGTTCGGGCGAAGCTTTGCGAATGACATACTATACGTATGTCACCGTAGCTTCTTTATTTAGTCTACACAATCAACAATGACAGCGGGTAACTCGACATTCTCCTTGGACGTTTTAATTCTTATTTATGGTGACATTGTCCAGTAATGCGAGCCCCATTCCATCTTGTTATTTGGCAATTCAGTTAACACGGTAAATCATCCCGGGGACTTAAATGCAAGTTCGTCGTGAAAATAAGAAGGAAATATTGTCGTAAATCAGTCCAAATAATGACCTTTAGCTACGGGTCTTGCTCATTCCTGAATAAAAGCTCTCTCTCTCTCTCTCTCTCTCTCTCTCTCTTTCTGAGGCCTGCATGACTCGGTATCTTAATCTCCATTGGAATCGATAAATCAGATATTCTTTTTTATTTTTTTGGTAATCCCGTAATCTTTCTGCAGTGTAAATCGTAATCCTTAACGTAAATAATATGGCCGTTCGCCTACTCTTCTCCTTCCTATACAACACGTTCTCGCCCTCTCTTCACCTTCCCATCTTTCCCTGCCCTTCTTTCCCCTTCTCTCCATTCCTTTCTCCTTACCTTTCTATACTTCCCTCGCCCATATTATCCTTGATGACACCCACCCCTTCCCCTCAAATTTTTCCCTTAGAACATCTCCCCTCCTCTTCCTCCCCTACCCTTTCTTCCCCTGCCCATCCTTCTCCTCCCTCCCCCCTTTCCTCCCTTACCCACCCTTTCTTCTCCTCCCCTCCCCTCCCTTCCTCCCCTACCCTTTCTTCCTCAACCGACTCATTTGTCTCCTCCCTTCCCCTCACCTTTCTTCCTTACCCTTTCTTCCACAACCCACCCATTAGTCTTTTCCCTTTCCCTCACCTTTCTTCCCTTCCTCTCCTACCCTTTCTTCCCCTACCCTTTCTTCCCCTACCCTTTCTTCCCTTACCCATCTCTTCCCCTCCCCTCTCTTCCCTCCCCTCTCTTCCCTCCCTTCCCCCCATACACTTCTATCCCCCACACCTTTCCTTTACAACACACCTCTCCCCCACCAAAACCTTTCGCTCACGACACCTCCACTAAACCGAGCGTTTTTATTTTCCCCCTTCTTCTTTTTCTTCTTCTTCTTCTTCTTCTTCTTCTTCTTTTTCTTCTTCTTCTTCTTCCGGGTTCTCGTAACTGTGCCGTAAATCAAAAGGCCAAACAGACTCGGATCATTCCCATCGCCATTAAGTTCAGCAATGTTAAAAATACAGCCTCCCCACGCCACCAATCGCATGAATTTTCTTTCTGAAAGGCTCTCTCTCTCTCTCTCTCTCTCTCTCCATCGCCCTCCTTTTTCCTCCCCCCTTTCTTTGCCTTTCTCCCGCTGCCATATTATCCTTTCGAAAATGTCCAGAAGTCGACCTTTGGTTCTTCGAATCCTTCCCCAGAATTTTATTATTTTTTCTTTATTCCCTTTTCTTCTTTACTCTTATTCTTTCTTCCTCTTCTACTTCCTCCTCCCCCCATCCATTCTTCCTCATCTATCGCCATCTTCCTTATCTTCCTTATTACATCACCGGGTCTTTTATACTTTACTTCCTCCTGCTTTCCTTTCCTCATTTTCTTTCCACCGCCTCTCCTTCTTCCTCCACCTATCGCCTATTTTTACCTCCTCCCACCTCCTCCCACTATGAGCACGAGAGCCTCATACCCCTCCTTCTGGCCCCCAACCCCACTTTCCCATCCCTTACTTCCCATACCTCAATTTCTTTCCCCTAGGTTTCCTTATTCCTCACCCTATAACCCGTCCCTTCTCCCACTTCCTTTCCACTGCTCCCACATCCCCTGCTCCCACCTCCCCTGCACCCCTCCCGTACTTTTCCATTCCTTACTTCCCCTTCCTCAATTTCTTTCCCCTACCTTTCCTTATGCTCAACCTATAATACCCCTCCTATCCCCTCCACCTCCTCCACCATGAACACAGAAAACCAATTTCCCCACCCTCCCACCTCCCTGCCCCGGTTTACCGTTCCTTGACCTGCCTCCCTCCCCCACCCCCGCACCACCTCGCCCCCTCAACAAACAGCTCGGAGAATAAAGAGGGGCCATAAAGCCCCCCAAACACACCATAACTGTTTCCTGAGAGCGTCTAATAAAGTGCCATTATTTGCGGGCGCTCTGTACATGAAATCCTGGCCACAACTTTCCTGTATCTGACAGTAATAGGATAGCTATTCTTAAGGCAGACCATGCATTCGGCGAATCTACTTGGCCCCTCCTCCTCCTCCTCCACCTCCTCCACCTCCTCCTGTATCAAGGAGGTAATATACGAGGCTATAGTGGCAAATATATTATGGCCGCGTCAGGGAGACCTTAT
The DNA here is from genome assembly GCF_015104395.2 of Macrobrachium nipponense. Classification (NCBI taxonomy): domain Eukaryota; kingdom Metazoa; phylum Arthropoda; class Malacostraca; order Decapoda; family Palaemonidae; genus Macrobrachium; species Macrobrachium nipponense. The sequence continues at coordinate 51,457,146 of NC_087217.1, read as the reverse complement.
ATAGATGATCAGAAGGGAGAAGGAGATTGAGAGAGAGAAGGAATGAGAGAGAGCTAGGTGCAGGCAGAAAAAGGATAACGTAGCCATAGAACGAAGAACGGACAGTGAGAGAGAGAGAGAGAGAGAGAGAGAGAGCAGTTAGCTACAGAGAACCAGGTGAGTTAGAAAGAGAAAGACACAGACTAATAGATAAATAGACAGATAGATAGATAAATATATAGACAGACAGAGAGAATAAGAGAGAGGAAGTAACAGAACCAGAGAGAGAGAGAGAGAGAGAGAAGAGAGAGAGGGGGGGGGGGTTTATGGATGCTTCGTTACAGTGAGAGCTCTGTAGAAGGAGTTATTACTGAACAAGAAGGAGGGAGCAAGAAAGAATGAGAATTATCTGTTCCTTCTTCATTATCGGTGATGTATAGATAGATGGTGGAGGAAGAGGAGGCGCCCTTCGACCAATCGCTCCTACGGAAGGGGGAGAGAGGGCCTACAAATTGGGAGGAATTGGGAGGTGTTGATCAGGAATGCGGGCAGGAAGAGAGAGAGAGAGAGAGAGAGAGAGAGAGAGAGAGAGAGAGAGAATTAAAGGGAAAATAAACAGAGACAGAGTTATCAAGGGGAAGTAACTGATACACTGTATATATATATATATATATATATATATATATATATATATATATATATATAATATATATAGAGAGAGAGAGAGAGAGAGAGGAGAGAGAGAGAGAGAGAGAGAGAGGTCTTGAAATATATATTTTGATTTAATTACCAGAATTACATAGACGTTGTGGAATATGTAGCCCACGAATTCGGTGAGGAGAGAGAGAGAGAGAGAGAGAGAGAGAGAGAGGTTAAAAAGATTCTCCATGAAATAGTGAAAGGGATGAAACTTAAGCAATAGTTGTCCGTTTTCCTAATCACACACAAACACACACACACACACACACACACACACAGAGAGAGAGAGAGAGAGAGAGAGAGAGAGAGAGAAAGAGAGAGCCAGAAGTTTTTAATCTGTGTGCGGGAATATGCCACTTCCAGCATCTTTATTGTAGCCCCGTGTAAATACAAAAGGCCAAGTGGCTGCGCCATTAAACCTTTCCGGCGAGATTTAGGAAACCGACGCCGAAATTAAAACCGGGTTTAAAAGTCAGACCTACTGGTGGTCTCATCTGCGCCCGAGATTTAAAAGGGGTGGGGAGGGGTGTTGGGGGGGGGGGGAGGGGGTAGTTAGAGACCACGCCGATATGAATCAGCTGGATATTTAAAGAAGGCATAAAAAGTGGCCTTCTGCTTCGGAGCGATTTTACCTTCGACTTTTATCCAAGAGATGAACAGTTCCGGGGTGGGGGGGGGGGGGGGGGGTGTTTGGCCTTGCTTGATTTAGTGTTTGTAACTTCTTCAGTTCATTAGTTTAATTAAGCAGTTCGCGATTTGATGCCTCCTATCAGTGACGGATTATATATAGGCATATATATATATATATAATATATAGTATATATATATATATATAGTATATAGATATATATATATATATATATATAATATATATATATCTATATAATATATACATATATATATATATATATATATATATATATATATATCTATATATATATATATATATATATATATATATATATATATATATATATATATATGTATGATATAGATATGATATATATATATATATATATATATATATATATATATATGTATATATATATAATATATACATATATTTATATATATATATATATATATATATATATATATATATATATATATATATATATATATATATATATAAAATTCGTCACTGGTATACCACTTCAATTTTGCATTGACAAATTTACAGATGTTTTAATGTTAAATAATTTTATTCACTTGACAATTTTTTTTTTTTTTTCCATTGGTAAACAGGAACTACTAAAGAACAATTCTTTCAGTAATGCAAAAAAAGAAAAAAAAAACAAAAAACCTGGCCACTAGTATATCTACAAAACGATCTCCTTGCTTTTAAAGTGAGTGACATTTGATAATGAATTCGAAAAAATTGGGAAAAAGGAAAAACAGTAAAATTCTTTAAAATGTCAGTTACCATTCTAGTTTATATGTTCCCTTGAATTTACTTCAAGCTAAAATTGATGAATCTTACAGAAAAACAAATCAATTTTAAAATGTTTTTGCAAATAACTGAGAATTATAACTAGAGGTTTCACACGACACACACACCACACACACACACACACACACACACACACACACACACACACATATATATATATATATATATATATAAATATTATATATTTATTTATTTATTTATGTATTGTATATATATATATATATATATATATATATATATATGTATATATATATATAATTTATCTATATATATATATATATATATATATATATACATATATATATATATATATATATATATATATATATATATATATATATATATATATATATGTAATATAAATTTCAGTAAACGACTGGTAATCCACACAGTGCTTATTTATGCAATTACAAGCAAGAAAGTCCTGTCCACTGTATATAAAAGAGATGTAATTGCCCAGAGAGATCGATTGTACATGACAGCTAATCCGAAGATAAATGAAGAAGAGAGACAAAGACACCAAAAAAAAAAAAAAGATAAAAAACAAATCATTTATAAAACTCACCAACAGACGCAAGGATCATTTGTTTAAGCTATTCATATGAGCATTTGGCTACTCATGGGTCAGACAAGATGAATGTCTCTAATGATGAGAGAGAGAGAGAGAGAGAGAGAGAGAGAGAGAGAGAGAGAGAGAGAGAGAGGATTAAGTATCGTCGTTTGTTTTCTTTGAAAGAATTTTTGTCTTCATCAGTCAGGAAAATTTTTTCTGCTTCTCTCTCTCTCTCTCTCTCTCTTTTTCTCATCTGTATGTCAATAGTTTATAATTTCATCTCTCTCTCTCTCTCTCTCTCTCTCTCTCTCTCTCTCTCTCTCTCTCTCTCTCTCATCTATACGCCTATATTACATAATTTCATCTCTCTCTCTCTCTCTCTCTCTCTCTCTCTCTCTCTCTCTCTCTCTCTCTCTCTCTCATCTGTACGCCTATATTACATAATTTCATCTCTCTCACTCATTTGTACGCCTCTATTACATAATTTCATCTCTCTCTCTCTCTCTCTCTCTCTCTCTCTCTCTCTCTCTCTCTCTCTCTCTCTCTCTCTCATCTGTAAGCCTGTAGTTTATAATTTCATCTATCTCTTTCTCATGTGTATGCCAATAGTTTATCATTTCATCTCTCTCTCTCTCTCTCTCTCTCCTCTCTCTCTCTCTCTCTCATCTGTATGCCAGTAGTTTATAATTTAATTTTAAGTCCAGTTAGGTACTACCGTTAGATAATTTGTATTAATTTCTTCAGTCATTCTTAGCTATTCAGTTTTCCAAGGCGCGACAGATAACTTAACGCTTGACTGATAATTAATTATTTACTCTAGATGCTAAAGAATATATTTTTTAATTAATTGCTAACTGGACGTACTGTAGTTTTACCTTTCGTAAAACGGCTTTATTTCATTAATTATTTATTAACTTATCAATGATAATAAAGCAGGTGACGGAATTACTCTGTAGAATCGTACAGCATGCTGTTATTTAGTGAGTTTTTTTTATTTTATTTTCTGTATTACTTAGCTTTATGTATCCTAAGTCCTGGGCAAAAATTCACTGATTTTCGTCTCTAGTTAGTAACCCTATTGTACTGTAAGTACCCAGATGAATAAAGACCGGATCATCAATAATAATGCAGGTAAGGAATTACCCTGTAGAATCGTACAGCATGCTGTTATTGATAACGCCTGTTTAGTTACTTTTTCTCATTTCTTGGCTTTATATACCCTAAGTCCTAGGGATATATCTATATTATATATATATATATATATATATATATATATATATATATATATATATATATATATATATATATATATATATACTACGTTTATAGATCTCTTCTTCTACCCATTAATTAATAATTATTTTGCTTTGTAAAAACAGCAGCCATCTTCCTCCAAATATCAAGCTGATTTTTTAGTAAACGAGGGCGGGAAACCAAAACCCGCCAGCCATAGATAGGGGGTGGTTTCCTACGTGGGGTGAGACTCTTGTCAGCTTAGGGCTTATCTCAAAGGGAAGGATGTAGGCAAAGACTGGTACTTCTTAGGCCTATATCTAAGCTCTTTTTCCCTGTGAACCCTCTGCTGGGCTGTATGTTCTGTTTCCAGGATTTGCCCTGCTCGTGGGGGGGTTAAGCTGACCCCAACACCCAGGCAAACACCTGCGATCTCCCCAGTCGTCTCCAGACGTGACTCTCTATGGATGTCCGATCACCTGCCTTCCATTTAGGCCCTATCCATGGGTGGTTAGTGGCGCGCCAAGAGACCCAGACCCGAGACAAAGCCAGGCCGCATTTTCTACAAAGATCCACTGATCATGGCACCCAGGTACGTCTTGTGAAACAGCATATTGCCAGTCCTTACATCCTATTCTCTATTTTTGATCCCCATTTTCCCAATTCAAACTCTAAAAAGACTCATCCCTTTGTTTCCTCTCACTGCCTCATGGCCGCATGCTTCCCCTTGTGTGATCATCCCAAGACAAATGAAGTCATTGCATACCTCAGTGAAACATTAAGAGTTCCTTTTTTCCCCATGTTAGAGAAACTGAAATAAATGTAACTCCATCAAAGAAGTCATTTTTCTTTTATCTTGTGAATCTGGGATCCTTTTCCAGATTCCCTGAGTCACGTGTCACGTCTGTCTGCCCGCAAGTGTTGCATTACTCAAGATTATGAAACCAGCTTTTACAAATTCCATTTTGAGCCAGCTATTATCCATTTGTGAGAGATTATAAGTCCACGTAGGGACCAGTAGCATTTACTTTTCTCCAGGCCAGTACGAGCCACTTGTAAATAAATAGCTGTAAAGTATTTAGCTGAGTTTCTGGCAACCTTTCCTCTAGAGTAAATTATCACTATAAATCCTCCTTTCTTACGGTAAGTTCAAGAAATTCACTTTGTTCTCCTCAACTTTTCCTGTTTACGTATCGTAGTTCTTTCAAGGCCAGGCTCATACGTAAAAATATATATATATATATATATATATATATATATATATATATATATATATATATATATATATATATATTTTTTTATATATATATATATATATATATATATATATATATATAATAGTATATATAATATATATATATATATATATATATATATATATCATATATATAGTATATATATATATATATATATATATATATATATACTATATATATATATATATATATATATATATGTATACATATATATATATAGATATATATATATATATATAAAATATATACATATATATATATATATATATATGGTATATATATATAGATATATATATAGTAATATTATATATATATATATATATATATATATATATATATATTATATATGATATGATCTATATATATATATATATATATATATATATATATATATATATATATGTATATGTATATATATATATATATATATATATATATATATATATATATGTATATATATAATATATATATATATATATATATATATATATATATATATATATATATATTTCTAGGGCTTAGTTTATATAAAGCTAAGAAATGAGAAAAAGTAACTAAAAAGACGTTATCAATAACAGTAATATTTGTACGATTCTACAGGGTAATTGCTGGTATATATATATATATATATATATATATATATATATATATATATATATATTGATTTTTTTTCTAGTTAGTAACCTTCTTGTATTGTTAGTACCCAGATAAGTAAAATGACAAAATAAAAAAAACATAAAGGTCAACCCTCACACACACACAAAAAGAAAAAAAAATCTAAAATTATTCAGTGGTTGGGGTAAATTCTTTTCGGATCAAATTTCTCAAGAATGTTTATGGCCACGAAGTCTTGCAAAGGTCAACAGTGGAAACATTTCAGTCGAAAACCCACTCGAATATTATAATGAGAAGGAAGATGTCGTGGATAATGTAGAAGAAAGAAGAAGAAGAAGAAGAAGAAGAAGAAGAAGAAGAAAAACGTGTAAAGTTTCAGGTTGTTATCTAGATACTTCGTAAAATTCGACCTTTTCATCATGTTGACATCAGTTCTTTTGTTATGTTATAATTAAATTTTATGTATATCTTTTTAACCAGATGTAAAATTCGACCTTTTCGTCAAGTTGACATCAAATCTTTTAAGTTATTAATTAAATTATATTTATATATTTTTTTTTCTACCCAAATGTTACTACATAACGTTTCACTTTTTTTCGTAGCTGTTATTTATAATTCGATTTTTATAATAAGGGAGTTGACATCGATGATTTCAAAAGTCAATAATTTTATATTTTGAACAAATTTACCATGTAACGTTTTGTATTGTTCACTATACATCATTTTAGCATTGGACCTTCATATTCGATTTGTTGACATTAATATTTTCAAAAGTCAATAATTCAATTTTTAGTACCTTGTCTTCCTCGTTCTTTAATTTTAGCTTTCAAATGTCATTAATAAAACCTTTTATTTTTGAACCAAAAATTCAAAATTTCGTTTGTTCTGAGGAGGCAAATTTGAATCGAACTGGATAAATATAAAACCAACGAATTTCGAAATATTCTCGAGAATGTTTATACGTGGGCAACTTCTTTGTTTGGATGTCATAAAAGTAGACTTCGTGGGATTACTGTCACCAAATTCCCGACGAGAGGGATTCATGTCTCATTACCCATTTAACGAAGGGGAAGCCAGTGTTAATCAGACGGAATGGAAGGATGTACAGTTGGCTAGAGGACGCCATGACACGGTCGTGACGTCACGTGGTAGAATTTCCGTATAGACGATAGCAGACTGTTTTTTGTTTCTGTTTCTCGTTAGATTTGCAATTCAGTTTTTTATGGTCGAATTTTTCGAATTTATATATATATATATATATATATATATATATATATATATATAGTATATATATATATATACATATACACATATACATATGTATATATATATACTTTTTTTATTTTTATAATATTTCAGTTTTCTCGTTTATAATTAACTTCATGTTCTGTTTTATTCTATTAAGCAACAGGGATATATATATATATATATATATATATATATATATATATATATATATATATATATATATATATATATATATATATATTATAT
>NC_087217.1:51442367-51444867 GCF_015104395.2 Macrobrachium nipponense | reverse complement strand
ATTAAATTTGGAATTAAAGAAGAAACGTTAAGGACATTCCTTAATAAATAAATAATAATTATTAAATTAATTAAATAATATAAATAAATTAATAATATATGATATAATATATATATATATATTATAATAATAATAATAATAATAATAATAATAATAATAATAAAATCACCAAAATTTCCGTAGAACAGATTGTAATGAAACTGGGCATAATCTTATATGCAAATATAAGAAAAGATAAAATAAACCGCCCAAGAAAAGATTTTTTTTATTAGATAACAGAATGAAGGCTGCGGGTCAAAGTGTCTATCAAGCACTCGAAAAAAAAACCTAAAAATGAAAAATTACAAATAGGAAAAATTCGAAAGAAAACGTAAAAAAAATGAATAGAAAACGGCTTTGTCTCGACGTACCTAAGTTAACCTTTGAGACACATCTTGACTGACAAAGGGAGATTAGGCGAGAATTTTATGAACGCTACGTCGTCCGCAGCTGGTTGATGCGTGGAACATATGGATATACTCCTGACCTTTTCTTTCCGCAATTTTTTTTTATGACCTCTCCTGGAGTTTCTTTTTTTTATTTATATAAATCTTTCCTTATACTCCTGACCTTTCTTTCCGCATTTCTTTTGTGACGTCTCCCAGGGTGGATATTTTTTTCTAATCATTATAATCTTTCCTCTTAGTAACTAATCCTTTTTTCTCGCTAAGCTAATCCAGGGTGTTTCTTTTCAAATAATCTTTCCTCTTTGGTAACTAATTCTTCGCTCGCTGGGCTAATCCTGTATTGCTGGTGCCTTAAAAGCGACCATCGTTGGTATACAGATTTAATATGAATGTCTTTGATGTCACGAGTAATAATATTTCGCGAATGCTTGCAAGAACTGTTTTTGTGTGTGTGTGTGTGTGGGAGACGCTATTTTTGAGAATTCTTGCTGTTGAAGGTATCTTTATGATTTATTTATCATGGGTAACCTGACTAATACTTTTGCTGAATATTTTTTGTTTGTTTGTATACGTGTTTACTTATTCATTCACGTGGTATTTGTGTTTCATATTTTAATGAGTAGTTCGATGGAGGGTTATTTCTTCTAAGGATATTAGGAAAAAATATATGCTTTTTAGATATAAGGCAGAGCACGAGAGAGAGAGAGAGAGAGAGAGAGAGAGAGAGAGAGAGAGAGAGAGAGAGCAGAGTCTGGCCAACATTTAGTAGCTTTTTCAGCGATAAAAAAATTACTCACTCGGTTTCTTTGAAACTATTTTCTCTCTCTCTCCTCTCTCTCTCTCTCTCTCTCTCTCTCTCTCTCTCTCTTTTCACACACTGTACTTACAATGCATTTACCCCTTCCCCCCTCATTTCACACACTGTACTTACAATGCATCTACTCCTCCCCCCCTCCTCCTCCTCTTTTGGAAACATTTCTCTCTCTCTCTCTCTCTCTCTCTCCACACACTGTACTTACATGCATCTACCCCCCCCCCCCTCCCCCCTCCTCTTATGGAAACATTTCTCTCTCTCTCTCTCTCTCTCTCTCTCTCTCTCTCTCTCCGACATCGTGCCATTTATAAAATCCCCTTCGTCATATTTCATCACGTACACGAGGCTACTCCAAAGGCAATCTCCTCTTCGCCCCGCCGTGAAGAGATGACCCGGGGCCACCACCTAGCCTCCTCCTCCTCCTCCTCCTCCTCTTCCTCCTCCTCCTCCTCACCGTCGTAAGCGTGATCGTGACAGAGACAACGTAATTCCTCCTGCGGGAGAAAAAATGGATGACATTTCCGCCCCGTGATTCTGAAAGATGTCTTCTTTCTGAGGCCGAATGGTAGATTGCGCCTTTTACGTCGAGAGAGAGAGAGAGAGAGAGAGAGAGAAAGTTACAAGGATTAGGATGTCCGAGGAGACATCATGTGCTCACTTATCTCTAGGAGCAGGTTTTGCAAGAGAGAGAGAGAGAGAGAGAGAGAGAGAGAGAGAGAGAGAGAGAGAGAGAGAGAAAGTGAAAAGGAGTTACAAGGATTAAGATGTCTCAAAGATTTATTAGTCCATCTAAGAAGACATCTCTAGGAGCAGGTTTTACAAGAGAGAGAGAGAGTTACAAGAAGTTACAAGGATTAGAATGTATCCTAGACTTATTAGTCCATCCGAGGAGACATCATGTGCTCACTTATCTCTAGGAGCACGTTTTGTAGAGAGAGAGAGAGAGAGAGAGAGAGAGAGGGTGAGTGAAAAGGAGTTACAAGGATTAAGATGTCTCAAAGATTTATTAGTCCATCTATAAAAGAGATCTCTAGGAGCAGGTTTTACAAGAGAGAGAGAGAGAGAGAGAGAGAGAGAGGTTACAAGAAGTTACAAGGATTAGAATGTCTCCTAGACTTATTAGTCCATCCGAGGACACATCATGTGTTCACTTATCTCTAGGAGCACGTTTTGTAAGAGAGAGAGAGAGAGAGAGAGAGGGAGAGTTAGTTACAAGGAGTTGCAAGGATTAGGATGTCTT
>NC_087217.1:51427367-51439867 GCF_015104395.2 Macrobrachium nipponense | reverse complement strand
TTGAAACAAATATGAATTTAATATCATATATCTAAGTCATGTTGATATTTTCAGTGAAGATAGATATAAGACTCAATGAAACAAATAGAGAAATGACGAAAGCTTGTGATGAATGCAATTAAACATAGAGGACGGTTAGGCCGGGTTGGGGAGGGGGGCGAGTTGGTGGGGGAGGTGGAAGGAGAGAGTATTATGTATATAGATCAATTCAAGTTTGCCTGACGCCCATAAAATATTAAGGAATCTAATGTCATATTCTCCAAGCGAAGTTGTTCATTCCACAGAGGAGAAATATATATATATATGGACCTCACGAAACGCTTAGAAAAATCACGAAAGATTGTGATAAATGCAATTAAACATCGACGAGGATGGGCCGGGGGTGTGGATGGGGGGGAGGAGGAGGTCCCCATTCGCTTTTGGGGGCCAAATTAAGCATGGGTGACTGATGGCTCGCCCACTGTCACAACTCCAGCAGGAGCTCCGATGGAGGTCCCCCTTAATGACTACATCTCCGACAGGCGACCGCTGGGAGCTCTGATGTGCCGCAGAAGGGGGGGGGGGCATCCAGAAGGGGGAGGAGGAGGCAGATGTAGCAAAAGAGAGTGAGGGTGGGAGGGAAGGGTGGGGGTAAAGGAAGGGGAAACATAGAGGTCATAGGGAAGAGGAGGGGACCTCCAGGGTGGCGGTTAGAAGTGGTAGGAGGGAAGGAAGAAGTAGGTAAGGGGGGAAGGGGGGAAGGACGGGGAAGATGGAGGTCATGGGGAAGAGGAGGGGAGGGGAGAGAGTAGGGGGCCTTAAGGGGAATGGAGGGAGTAATGGGACAGGGATTGTGGGGGTTAGGGAGGAGGGAGATGAAGGTCAAGGGAGAGGGGAGAGGGAAGGGTAACTGAAGGGTAGGGGAATAGACAGAGTAATGGGACGGGGGTGGGTGTGGGGTTAGGATCGTAGAGAGAGAGGTACTAACCCCCTAAGGTGCCTTGGTAGGGGGATGAGAAGGGAGTAAATGGGAGAAGGGGAAAGATGATAAAAGCAAGCCGACGGGGGGTCGGTTTCGTAAGATATGCATTAAGCGGGATAGATGAGAGGAGAACACCGGAGGTGAAATAAGGGTTACGAGGCTTATCAAAGGGATGGAAATTGGGTAGGCAGGCAATGAGAGGTGTTGCTTGTAAAAAATAAATAAAAAAAGGAGGAATAATCTGAAGAAATATATTCGATTGCAAATAAACTCCAATAAAATAGAATTGGGAATAATCTGAAATAATAAATTTGATAGCAATTAGGGAAACTCAGATAAAAAAAGAATTGGGAATAATCTGAAGAAATAAATTTCATTGTAATTAGAGAAACTTGAATAAAAACGGATTGGGGGTAATCTGAAGAAATAAATTTGATAGCAAGTAGAGAAACTCAAATAAAAAAGGATTGGGAATAATCTGAAGAAATAAATTTGGTAGCAATAGAGAAACTCAAATAGAAATGAACTGGGAATAATAATAAAGAAAAACCGTCGATTGCAAATAGAGAAACTCATATAAAAAAGAATTGGGAATAAACAGAAGAAATAAATTTGAAAGTAACTTTAGAAACTGAAATAAGAACTTACCTGAAAATAATGATAGAAAACCTTATTTTGCAAATAGAGAAACTCAAATAAAAAAGAACTGGGAATAATCTGAAGAAATACATTCGATAGTAATAGAGATACTGAAATAAAAAAAATGAACTGGGACTAATAAAGAATAAAAACCTTCTATTGTAAATAGGGAAACTCAAAAATGAACTGGAATAATAAAAAAAAAGTTCGATCGCAAAAGGGGAAACTCATATAAAAAAGGACTGGGAATAATCTGAAAAAGCCTTCGATTGCAATATTGAAATTTTTAAGTAAAGATACCTGGAAAAGACACTGAATGGAAAAGCATGGCTTAACAAATGTGATACATTCGAGCGAGTTAATTAAGAGAAAATAAAGAGCGAAAGGCAAAACGGACGGAAAAAGAAAGGAGATATTAGAATGAATCTAAGTTTAGATGAATCACAATTATGCCAGTCTCTTTCATTACATCACCGTAGGAAAAAACAGCCCATGAGGTGATTACGAATCTTATCATGATGGATGAATCTTATCCAGTCTCATATGAGATAGCAAAAGGACGCCCTTTTAGAGGAGAGAGAGAGAGAGAGAGAGAGAGAGAGAGAGAGAGAGAGAGAGAACTTTTTCATTAAAAGTAAATTTTTTTCGTTTATAAAGCAAATACTGTTGCGGGGAACTTAAGCTTCCCATCTCCATGCGATCCAATAATTGAAGTTTTAAAGAGAGAGAGAGAGAGAGAGAGAGAGAGAGAGAGAGAGAGAGAGAGAGAGAGAGAAAGTAAATTATTCTCATTTATATAGCAAACAGTATCGTGAGAAACCTAAATTCCCCATGTCCATGTGAGCCAATAAAATTAAACTTTTAGGAGAGAGAGAGAGAGAGAGAGAGAGAGAGAGAGAGAGAGAGAGAGAGAGAGAGAGAAGGCTGTACATTCTTCTGTGCCGACGTGTTGATTATTTTCAGCAGAAATTCCTGTTAACTTAGTCAGAAGTTGTATTTATATGTTGACAGGAACATGAAATATATTTGTTTACATTTGTGCATTAATTAAAACAGCTTCAGCTTGGATACGGCAAATGAGGATAATGAAAATGCCCATTTATAGGTCAAATCACCAAGTTAATCGTAGTGTAATTATGAACTTAAATGATTAAATATTCATAAGTTATTTTATATATGTATTAGTTGTGTTTAATCTCTTTCATTTTTCCCCGCGAAGACATTCAGATTTGCGGAAGTGTGTATTTTATATAAGACAGTTAATGTTAATTAGAGAAAGAAATTTTTTCTTAAAATACAACTTTATTCAAAGCTATTATTTAAATAATTCTCTAGTAAACAACACTCATATTATAATTTTTGTCATCTCATCGAAGGAAAACAGTTTTGAAAAATTTTAAACACCTTCTTTGCTTAATATTTAGTAGACAAAAACAAAATAACACTGATGGGGTGGGGAGGGGTGTTAAGATCCTTGTGGCAGATGATTCAGGGAGGGGGTATTGTGGTGGGAGGACAGTGTTGAGGGGGTTGGGGTTAAAAAGTCATAATCAACCATGAATGACTGAAGAGGGGTTGTGTCTCAACCTCGGCTGGGGGTTTAATGATATGAATTTATTTCGTTTTTTTTTTCTTATTTCCTCTGGAGGAGGTTGATGAGACTGGCATAGGGTTTAACCGGAAATGACTCTCAGATATTTTACTCTCGTTATCTATAAGTTTAATTGCGTTTTTATCAGTATTGCAGAAGAAGATTATGGGTTTAACTGACGATTTGCTCCGGAATAAAAAGATTAACTTATCAAAGGAACGATTAGGGGGTTTAACTTATGAATTTCCTCTTGAATAAAGAGTTTGTTATTGAAACTTCAAAAGGACTGAAAAATGATTCATTGTATTGGCTGTATCTTGGCTATTTTTAGCATGCTTTTCTATTGTTTATTGATAATTATTAATCTTAGGACAGAAATGATTCTCAATGTTTGTATTAGTCTCACTACTGTGCAACCACATTCCCATAAAAATAGGGATACACAAAACAGACTTACTACACACCAGCTAACAAACAAAGACACGGAATTCACACAGATCGTAAGCAATCTCTTTTTTATATTATTATTTTTGCGTTTTCAGTTTAATTACTATAAGTGAATCGAATTGCTTTACAGGGTACAGCGTTGAAGACGTGCTAGGCGTCAGCGATCTTACACAGCCGACTGAACATATGGCCAAAAAATTAAATGGTTTAGTCAGAAAGAAAGCAAGTCATATAATGTGCTATATATAATACATGAGGGTTAAATATTCAAGAATGAATCTTATAATTTATGGGTAAATTTGTAATCATCCTGTGATGTGTGTGTGTGTGTATATATATATATATATATATATATATATATATATATATAGTATATATATTTATATATATTATATATATATATATAATATATATATATATATGATATATGTATATATTGTGTGTGTATTTTTTTCTTTTTTTTTTAGCTGATAGGTAAGATGGGTGAAAGAAGAGTGAGGGTAGTTAGCTAGCTAACCTTGGTAGGGAATAGTTTAGAAAGTTAATTAAGTATTAGTAAGAGTAAGGTAAAGTGTGGTTTATCCACGATTATATTTGGGTAAGGGTACAATTTTCTGGCTAATATTAACTTAATACAATAATGATTATACATTATATGACATGGTGAATTGTACAGATTACATATTTTGAATTTTATTACATAATATAATCATATTTAATAAAGTTCCAATTTTCTAACTCTAAACTTAATTTTAATTATCATAATGATTTTGCAACATATCTACATATTAAATTCTACAAATTACTTTTTCACAAGACATTTCTTAATTAATAGTATAATGGTCGAGGTTCATCGCGATGAATATATGAAGATACTCTTCTCCACCATCTGTGGTCTGTGTTGTTTGGGTCAAGGTTTCTCTCTTCTGCTTCTGATTCTTCTACTAATTCCCTATTGTATTGAACTAGTTTACTCCATATATTGGTTGCCAGTGTGTATAATCTCTGATTAATTGGTTCTATTTTGTATTTTTTATGTATTTGTGTGTGTATTATTTATATAAACTGTCATTTTATATAAGGAAATATTTTCTTATTAAAATGAACAAAATCTGATTGAGCGCTAACTCATTATGCTTACTACATTAGCATATTCCCAAGAGATGAAATTAAATACTTTCTTGTTGTTGCTAGTATTGATAGTGTTCATAGTGAGATTTAATACATCTGTCAAGTTTCGTTGTTTTAGTCTTTATTTTATTTTATTTTATATCATTTTATTTTATTTTATTTTATTTTTACTGTCGCTGCAGTATAATCGTGTACAAAATGTTGATGCTAATTCGTTTTATTTATTCATCCTTTTCTTGATTCATTCTTTATGTGAATGCTTAGGACTTTTCTAATAATAATAATAATAATAATAATAATAATAATAATAATAATAATAATAATAATAATATAATATAATAATAATAATAATTACAACACTGAAGAGGTATTGGCGAATATGAGAGCAATGTTTCTTGTAGTTTTCATGAGTACATTTTCAAAACAGCAATAATAATAATAATAATAATAATAATAATAATAATAAAATAATAATAATAATCAAGAATAATAATAATAACTAATAATAACAGACTGTTGCAGTTTTGCAGTTTTCATAATTACTACATCTTCAACACAACAACAACAACAACTACAATAATAATAATAATAATAATAATAATAATAATAATAATAATAATAATAATAATAATAATAATAATCTTAGATTTCAGGTTGTTAACCTCACATACACTTAGGGGAAGGTAATGTATGTTATCACTACCCTGACTCAATCTTTTACGAATTTCAAAGAGCTTTTGAATGTGATATATGCTCTTATAAAGAACTTACACCATCAATGGAAATGATTTCACATTTTCTCTAACCGCAACGTTGATTCAACGTTACGTAAAGAGACCCATTTATACGTTAGATTCATTTCCATATTTCCTCCTAAAAGGAATATTCATACTCGAGCGACTTCGTCTAATGGGGACATTTTCAGATGTTAAATACTTGTGTAAGCAATACGGAGCCATAATCCGCCACTTATCAAAAAAAAAAAAAAAAAGTCGGAGACAAGCTTTCATAATATCGCCCTTTCACCCTTTGACTGCTGAATTAAAGATGCGTCCCATTTATTTTATGACATGGCTGTATAGTGTCGTTTTACCCGTGTAAATAGAGAGAGAGGCCATAGATAACCGAGAGGTGATTACCCATAAATACTCGCATTCGAATGGATTTGAGACGTGTCCGTCCAACAGAATTACTTCTAATAGAGCATTAGGTGGAAAGAACGTTGTGGAAGCAACGAACTCGCAAACAAGATGTTAATCCGGGATGGAAGATGTTAACGGCGTCCCGTTTTCTTCGGGACGTTGGAAGCCCCCCCACCAATGTTGCCAATTGGTATTTGTTTACCATCCAAATGGGTATAAGACTTACACAAAACCGTGGGAATAAGTGAAATTAGCGTATCTATATGTAGTATGTATACATATTAGAGCAATTTCATCATTATTGCATTACTGTGACAACTAGAATTGATGGAAACAATTGTAAATGCATCGGCGTATGTGTGAAGCTCCTTTGAAATTGGCAACGATGTCCCCCAACCCCCTCCCCTTGCGTGTTATTCCGAAAGACCCACAAGGATGTTTTGACACGCTTACAGGATCTAGTAAGCAGTTAATGACAGGGGCTCTTCTCTGGGGCTTGATGATTTTGATAATTTGCCTTCCTTACGAATTCAAGGAGTCGATAGAGAGATGTATGAAATGAGAGGAAAAAAGATGGCAAGCAGCCCTTTCCTCTTTCCTAAAGATTGAATCAAATAAAATGAAATTCAAAGATTCGATTGAAGGAGTCCATACGAGAGGAAAAGACAGCCAGACCTTTCTTCTTTCCTAAAGATAAAATCATAAAAAGATCAAAGATTCGATGGAAGGAGTCCATATGAGAGGAAAAACTAGTCCTTTCTATTTTCTAAAGATAACATCAAATAAAGAGATGAATTTAAAGATTCTAGTGAAAGAGTCCAAATGAGAGGAAAAGATGGCCAGTCATTTCTTCTTTCCAAAAGATAAAATAAAAAAAGAAATAATTTCAGAGATTCGATTGAAGGAGTCCAACGTGAGGAAAAGATAGCCAGTTATTTCTTCTTACTAAAAGTCAAAATAAAATAAAAAAAATATGAAGGGAGTCGATTGAAGGAGTGAAGAGAAATAAAAAGATGGCCAGCACTTTTATCTTTCTAAAAGATAAAAAGAGTCCAAACGAGAGGAAAAGATAGCCAGTCCTTTACTCCTTCTAAAAGATAAAATGAAATAAAATAAAATCTATGGAAGTCCAAACGAGAGGACGAGATGACCAGTCCTTCCCTCTTTCTAAAAGATCAAATGAAATAAAAAAAACAAATCCAGGGGCGTGAGCCCGTATGCCGTGGGGTGGGGAGGAGTGGTGGGTGGGGGGTGGGGGGGGAGAGTGAAAGCGAACATCATATATTCAGGGCGCCTTTCGTAGACTCCCCATACAAAAGCTGAAAATAAATCATGAATAATACGGTAATAGGGCTTTAATGATTGATGGGATAGTTGGGTGCCCACTGACAACAAGCAAACCCTTACCGAAATAAGGGTTGGTTGTTATAGTAGTTATCGCACAGGAGAGGAACGAGGGGAACGGCAAGAGGAATGGAGGTGGAGGGAGGAGGAGGAGGAGGGGGTGAGAGGAGAGTGAGAGAAAGCATCATATATTCAGGGCGCCTTTTCGTTAAGACTCCCCATACAAAAAGCTGAAAATATAAATCATTGAATAATACGGTAAGGCTTTAAATGATGATAGGAGTGCGGTGCCCCATGACAAGCAAACCCTGCCGAAAGGGTTGTGTATGTAGTTCGCACAGGAGAGGAAGGAGGAGGAGGAGGAGGAGGAGGGAAGAAGGAAGGAGGAGGAAGTGGTCTATGCTATAATCCCCAGGGAGTGAGGGGATGTCTGGCTTGCATGTATATATATGTATATATATATATATATATATATATATATATATATATATATATATATATATATATATATATATATATATATATATTAGGGGCATGAAAATGCACCACGTCGAGATCCTCCCTCCTTTTGGGAGAGAGAGAGAGAGAGAGAGAGAGAGAGAGAGAGAGAGAGAGAGAGTGGTCCCGATTTTAGGACAGCATTGGTTCCCAATGACCCGAATCACACACACACACACACACCAGCTGATACGACGGCAACCCCTTGGTTTCCTTTGTAGATTCTATCTCGTGGCTCGTCACAGTCAAATCTACTCGTCCCCCTGAAGATCACGTCTTGGCCATCAAACGACAATCTTCCCTTCATCGGGCCTTTGGCGTGTTCCTTCAGTCCGTCGAGTCTCTGACGTGCTGTCTAAATCGCTCGTCCTTTTACGTATAGATCTTCCCTCGTAGCTGTCGAAGCCGCTGTCAAAAGTCCACTGCCGCTGATCAGTCATGTAAGAGCGGTAATACGGACGAAATGGGGAAATATCTCTGAGCTCAATCTCTTTGAAAGGAAGAGGAGGAGGGGTGGGGGTGGGTGGGTGGGTGGGAGGGCGAATGGTGGTTCTTGTTAAGGCTTAATTGGTCGTAAATTTGAATAAGAATGTCCCTAGTTTATGGTGCATATTCAAAAGGAATAAGCATGAAAGGGATCTGAGAAGAGATACGGGGTACTTACATATTATGGCTTCAGCATATATAAACAAAATAATAAATATATAAAAAGGTTATGTCGATTAGGTCATTTACCAGAGGACCGTGTTGAGTACATCTGAGACCTTTTACTGAACGCTGCCAGTAATGAGTCAGAATATGCTGGCGTGAAGCCACTCCAAAATTAAAGGACACAATGAAATGAGAGACGTTCTATATAAAGGCTGCGCATAAAACGACCATGACCCAAACAAATTCAAAAGTCCGCGAAATGAATCCATTTCGTAGCAGTAGAAAAGGGAGTGAAAAGAGGGAGAAGAATAGACGAATTATGACGACAGGTCATTTAGATGCCCAGCTTATACATCTCGGCTCAAAGAAGCCGGCCGGCCAGCCGGCAGCTTCCGTGTTCGCGCCGAGGTTAGTCCCGAAATTAATGGGGCTTCGCCACCGGAATCTCTCTCTCTCTCTCTCTCTCTCTCTCTCTCTCTCTCATCCTTATTCAAAAAGGAACCACTGACTGAATGCCGTGTTCACGCCGAGATTACCCTCAAATTAATGAGTCCAATTATCAAAGGGGAACGTCATGTAAAGAGGAGATGGATGTCACTCATTCATCCACACATGTGGATGTCCGGCCCCTCATCCGACGGCCCATGAAAGGTGCCGACAAGGGCGACAGAAGACGGCGGCTGGCTTTTATCTCGGTGCGACAGACACCAGATGCCCTCCTGGATTCCTACTGTGTGTGTGTGTGTGTGTGTGTGTGTACGAATATAGGTGTACAATGTACAGTTGTATCCTAAGCCCAGCCAGCTGATAAGGAATGTCTTTTATCAGCAATTCTCTGCAAGCTTTCGTGTAATTAACTAGATTTCAGTAGCTTTGTATGTTTAAGTTAGGCACCATCTTATAAGGAAGCGCATCATTGCCTGTCGGTGTTCATTATAGAGAGAGAGAGAGAGAGAGAGAGAGAGAGAGAGAGAGAGAGAGAGAGAGAGAATCTGACCTCTTTCTCTAAGGTCATTCTGTACGTCATCTTGGTTCTTGTTCATGGTGTTCCTAGTATATCCTTAAGTTGAATTAGATACATGATGTCACGTATCTTACTCAGATATTGTGACAATTTTAAATATTACAACATGCAACTCTTTAATAAGGATTTCACTTGGCCATGATAATACCTTACAGCCAAAGGTAACCGTATAAGATAAAAATTTGTTGTAGGTACATATATTTCATTCCTAAAAAAACTTCTTGGTGTCATTAAGCTGATGTCTTTAATGATTTCTTCTGCATCAGAAAAACATTTCTTACATAAAGAGCCGTTAATAGAGAGCTTAGAAACTAAATCAACCTGGGATGCATTAAGTATTAGCAAACCGTCCATTGATCCGTTTTGCTCATTAGGTTACTCTGATGTCTAAAGACGCCTTTGTTTTCTTTTTGAAGCAATGGAAATCAGGAAGTGAAAGGTTAGAGAAAGTGTATAAGAGAATACAGGTTCTGAGGTGTACATTTAGAAATAAAGAAACCGTACATGTGGCGCCGTTAACTGCCTCATAATATCTATATTATTATCATTATTATTATTGCTTTTTCTACGGAATAATACCGGCACTGATTACGACCCCTGCTTGACCTAAGATCCTATGCTGTTAATACCAGTATACCAGAATCCTGTTTTAAGACAATATTGATCACCTTCAGCATTTGTATAATTTTTAGAAATTCCCAATATGAAAATTGGCCAGTTACTCAGAAACGACGCTGAGCCAGAGAAGCTGACTATAAGGAAAAAAAAAAAAAAAAAAAAAAAAAAAAAAAAAAAAAAAAAAAAAAAACAATATAAAATCAACTGGCTTATTAATTCTGCCATTCTCTTTAGCAGTTTTGCCTAAAAGAGGGCCTTTTACCAAAACATTATTATTATTATTATTATTATTATTATTATTATTATTATTATTATTATTATTATTATTATTATTATTATTATTATTATTATTATTTTATTTTTTTATTTTTTTATTTATTTTTTTTCTTTTTTTCTATCATAGTCATCCTATTCGTAGTGTGGGGTTCCAGGTTGCATCCTGCTTCCTCAGGAGTTCATCACTTTTCTCACTATGTGCACTGTTTCCAGGAGCACACTTCTCTGCATAAGTCCTGGAGCTACTTCAGCATCTAATTTTTTCAGGTTCCTTTTCAAGGATCTTGGAATCGTGCCTAATGTCCGTATGATTATGGGTACAATTTCCATTGGCATATCCCATATCGTTCGCATTTCTATTTTCAGGTCTTGATACTTGTCAGTTTTTTCTCTTTCTTTCTCCTCTACTCTGGTGTCCCATGGTATTGCGACATCAATGAGTGATACTTTCTTCTTGATTTTGTCAATCAACGTCACGTCTGGTCTATTTGCACGTATCACCCTATCTGTTCAGATACCATAGTCCCAGAGGATCTTTGCCTGATCGTTTTCTATCACTCCCTCAGGTTGGTGCTCGTACCACATATTACTGCAAGGTAGCTGGTGTTTCTTGCACAGGCTCTAGTGGAAGGATTTTGCCAATGAATCATGCCTCTTTTTGTACTGGTTCTGGGCAAGTGCCGGACATTCGCTTGCTATTGTTATCATTTTCTAGAAGACCTTCATTAATGCAGGTTTTATTGAAAAGAATGGCTATTTCAGCCGCGTTTATTTTGTTTAGAATTTTCTCTATTCTTCTTATTACCGACTTCTCTTCTGTACTCAAGTTGGCTATTAAAACGCCATGAATCCCCCATTTGGCGTTTTATTAGCCAACTTGAGTTTAGAAGAAAAGTCAGTAAAAAGAAGGATAGAAAAAATTTTATACAAAATAAACGATGCTGAAATAGCCATTATTTTCAATAAAACCTGCATTATTATTATTATTATTATTATTATTATTATTATTATTATTATTATTATTATTATTATTATTATTATTATTATTATTATTGGGATGCATGGCGAGGGCATCCCTTTCATTTTCAAGGTGCCTATTATTATTATTCGTATTATGTAATAGAGAAAAAATTCAGAATAGCCTCCTTCTAATAATGTGATACTGATATGGCTGCGCACCATATCATAACAGGTGCGGCTATTCCCATACCTCACCTTTTTCCGACAAGCTCCATCTACGGGCTCCACAGATATAAATATTCAGACGTTCTTCAGAAGCTTGCGTATGTAATACTTCGGCACCGTAAGTATCAAGTGAAGGCTAAAATGCCTTATTTATTTTTAATGATATTTCTTCATTTGAATTTCTTTGTTGCTCCGCTTGTCGCTTGTTTATAAGCTCGAATTAGTGGATGTCTTTATTTTCTTGGAAGTGATTTGCAGAAAAGATATAAAATGAAAGGTTTAATATTAGGTAAGAATAATTTTTTTCCCAGTCACGTACTCTAAATGAATATGAATGATATTCATCATATATTCTATTTTCGATTTGGTAAATACTCGATTTTTCATCCATGTTGGTTTTGACGCTAATATGGAGGAACATTTTTTTTATCTATTTATTTATTCATTTTTGCAAAAATTGAATTTTTCTGATTGGTTTAATTTTTTAAATGATTATTTTGAGCGTTATTAGATTGAAATCCTACAAAACACACTTCGTTTCATTTGTCGAATGTTATAAAATGATCTGTTTGAATGAAATTTAACATCAATTTAATGAATTTATTCAGAAAAAAATTCAGGGAATGAAGGGAAAACACAAAAACGTAATTTTTTCCCCGTTCAACAGCATAATGTACTGAAAGCAAAATGGAAGACTCAACATTATGATGACGGTGAACTTATATACATATTTCTTAACCTCAGTGTATTATGTCTTGTGTGGGTGAAGTCTAGCAAAATGCTTGAGCTTTTAACCTGTGATATCCATAAATGCCATGACAGGGACACAATATTTGATTAATCTCAGGGAAGAGTCCTTAGTTCTCACTGGTAGTGTTGAGATCATCAAACAAATAATTTTCTCTGATTCTAGAATGGATAGGGTTCATTAAATTGTCTCTCAAGTATAAATCACGGTCTCCACAATCATTTTTTTTTCTTTTTTGCGTGGAT
>NC_087217.1:51414867-51422367 GCF_015104395.2 Macrobrachium nipponense | reverse complement strand
CCTTTTTTAAATTCTAGACATTTTCCCCAACCTTCCGTTTTAATTTATTTTTAATTTCCATAAAATAAACTCTGATTATTTTTTTCTCAACCATCAATCGTTAATTTGTTTAGAGCCCTTTAATAAATTGTAGCCATTTCTCCCAAACCTTCCAGTCTCAATTTGTTTAGTTTATTTTGATAAGTTCTGGATATTTTTCCATAACCTTCCATTCTCATCTCTTATTAATGCCAGAAAAATAAATTATGGCTATTTTCCTGACAGCCCTCCATTCTCAGTTTATTTAGTGTTTTTTCATAAATTCTAGCTATTTTCCTAAACCTATTCTCATTTCTTGTTTATGTCCCAGAAGAAACCATTCCCCTTCTACAGGTTTTTATTTCAACCCTCTCTATGAGTCTTAACATCCCCTTCTACAGGTGTTTATTCCAACCCTCTCTATGATTCTCAATATCCCCTTCTACAACAGTTTATTCCAACCCTCTCTATGATTCGTAGTATACCCTTCTACAGGTGTTTATTTCAATTCTCTCTATGATTCTCAACATCTCCCTCTACAGGTGTTCATTTCAACCCTGTCTATGATCCGTAAAATCCCCTTCTATAGGTGTTTATTTCAATTCTCTCTATTATTCTCAACATCTCCCTCTACAGGTGTTCATTTCAACCCTGTCTATGATCCGTAAAATCCCCTTATACAGGTGTTTATTTCAACCCTCTCTATGATTCTCAATAGCTTCCTCTACAGGTGTTCATTTCAACCCTGTCTATGATTCTCAACATCTCCCTCTACAGGTGTTCATTTCAACCCTGTCTATGATCCGTAAAATCCCCTTATACAGGTGTTTATTTCAACCCTCTCTATGATTCTCAATAGCTCCCTCTACAGGTGTTCATTTCAACCTTGTTCATGATTCTTAATATCTATGATTCTTAATATCCTCTTCTACAGGCGTTTATTTCAACCCTCTCTATAATTTTCAATATCCCCCTCAGCATGTGTTCATTTCAACTCTGTCTGTGATTTTCAATATCCACTTCTACAGGTGTTTATTCCAACCCTCTTTATGATTCTCAATATCCCCTTCCACAGGTGTTTATTTCAACCCTATCTATGATTTTCAGTATCCCCTTTACAAGGGTTTATTTCAACCCTGTCTGTGATTTGTAATATCACTCTCTACAGGTGTTTATATTGAACCCAACTGCGACTCGTTAAACGCAAATCTGGCCGTGAGCGTCGTAGGATACGGCGTTGAGAATGGCTTGGAATACTGGCTCGTCAGGAATGCTTGGGGGGAATCCTGGGGAGAAGAAGGCTACATCAAGATGGCGAAGAATGCTGGCAATATGTGCGCCATTTCGACCCACGCTATCTATCCTGTTGTTTAAAAGAATTTTGCATTTGATGGCTTCACAATTTTCAGAAGAAACGAAAAAAGAAAATCATACAATTTAAAATCCTCGTACATTTGGTGATTCCATAATTCGTAGGGGGAAAGTCATGTTGTTTAAAAGCCTCGTGTATTTGGTATTTTCCTAAATTTTTAAGGAAGAAAATCCTGCTGTTTAAAAGGGTTTTTTGCAATTGAAGGATTCCTACTTTTTAGAAAGAAAAAGAAGGTAATCCTGTTGTTAAAATCCTGAAGCTCTCGATGACTTCTAGTTTTAGAAATAAGAATAGAAACAGAAAATCCTCTTGTTTAAAAGCTGTGCACTTGAAGACTTTTAAGATTTTAGAAAAAAGGAGATGAACAAATCCTGTTTAAAATGCCTGTGTATTTGATGAATCTATAATTTACATAGGAAGAAAGATATTCCTGTTATTTAAAAGCCTCGTGCATATCATGAATGCAAAATTTTTAGGAAACAAGTCCTGTTGTTTAAAAGCCTCGTACAACTCCCTTATTCTTGGGAAAATATTCCTGTTGTTTAAAAGGCTTTTACATTTAATGGTTCCATCATGTTTTAAAAGATCCTGATGTTTAAATGCCACTTGTATTTGATGATTCAATAAATTTGTTTTAAAAAGATCCTGATGTTTAAATGCCACTTGTATTTGATGATTAAATATATTTGTAAGAAAAATCCTGCTGTAATACAGTCTTTAGATTCGACTGAAAATATATACTCGACACTGACCAGCTAGAGAATAAGCAGCTAGCATTCTGTTTGGTTGTCACATTTTGTTAAAATGACTACCATAGACTCTGAACAGTGTTGAGAGTATCCATGTATGATGAAGGAAGCACACTATCCATTACTTTGATAAATAAAAACAATTCTATAATCAAACAGAAAACAAAGTGTTTTCGTGTCGAAATTATGCCTTATTTGGGATTATATTTTCATCTTTGCATTTACAATTTAATAGACTCCATAAATACTATATTTT
This sequence comes from Macrobrachium nipponense, assembly GCF_015104395.2. Lineage (NCBI taxonomy): Eukaryota > Metazoa > Arthropoda > Malacostraca > Decapoda > Palaemonidae > Macrobrachium > Macrobrachium nipponense. Next base: position 51,419,972 of record NC_087217.1, on the reverse strand, counting down.
AATCATTGTTTATTTCATTTGGAGTGGTTGGAGGGCCAGAGATCATCAGTATCGACATGGAAATTCCTGGACAATGTAAACAATGGCATATTTTTTAAAAGTAAACATAAATTAATATTCTTCAATGAAAAAGGAATTTTAATACTTTTTATTATTGAACATCAAGTAATGGAAATTCCTTACCTAAAGGCCAAAGTAATTTATGCTACATAACAACATTTGGAAAGCATTATGAGGTATAATTAACATAAAGCTTCAAGTGACCATTCGTAATGAAGGTAAATGGTACTAGTCATCCAGTGACTTGAAATACAGTATTTCATTCATAAATAGATCTATAACCGGATGTCGCATGCAATGTGTGTTCATGCTAAGTAAAGAGTAAATTAAATTTAAACCACTCTACATGTTTCTTACTTTATAGGGGCTTTTGTTTTACTAACATGCTTAATAAATGAGAGATCTGAGAGGTAAAATTAATCCTAGATTATATTGACCGTCTTATGTAGCCATTCTAAAAAAAGCTAATCAATATGCTGAACCCATTTGGAAAGAACAATATTTGCCAATCAAATTATAGGTAAGCAAAAGGAAATGATAAAATCAAGTATGATAACTGATCAGATACGTAAACAAATAAAAAATTAAAGGTGTAAATGGGAAATAAACAACAGCTGAAAATTAAGTAAAAATATAAGATACGAAAGCATAGTTCTTTATTATATACTAGTACAATCGGTATATACTTGCAAGAAATGGGTGGTCGTAACGCTATCAAAAAGATTTTTCCAGTTGCTTTGAAATTAGAGGAATAACAAAGATTTGATGTTAATTAGCATGGGTTACAGAATCTCAGATTACGAAATGACCCGAGATAATTTCTGGAACTTGTTGGAAAATACTTTCAGTTGCCCATAGACATTCCAGTTTTTTTTTCATGCTGGACATGTAATTTTACTTGGAAATAAAAGGCTGTTATCAGTATAAATTTTATAAGTAATGTTTGATTGCCAGTGGACAGTTGAAAATTTAACGATTATTTAGCGACAAACGCGGTGGAATCAGGCAGAACAGATGTTTTGGATTTCAATTGGACAGGATGGAAAATTAACATTTTAAAATTCAGCAATAATCTATTTTAAAATCTGATAGAAATGAAACAAAATGGAAAATTGGGAGTTTGAAATTCAACAAAATTCTAGTGACAATGTCTTAGAAAAGCAACAGACTAATTATCACTGCAACGAATTACAGAACAGGATAAACAGCAAAGGTAGCAATGGCGCAATTGTTATCCTTATTCCTGGCCATCTTGATGTATCCTTCCTCGCCCCAGCTCGGTCCCCAGGAGTTCCTGACGATCCAGTACTCGTCTCCTGAGTCCTCCACGCCGAATCCTACGACGTTGACGGCGTGGTTCGATATGTAGGAGTCACAGTTTGGTTCGTAGTAAACGCCTGCGGGAGGAATATAAAAGGACTGTGTTAGGACTCGTGATGAATTTACACTAATTTGACTTGATTTATGAAATTTAAGCTGTCTAGCCAAGCATTAGGTCACTATCGTCCTTTCACCATTAAATACGGTGAAAATAGAGGGTTAGAGTGATTGGTCAGCAATGTAAAGAGCTTCAGAAATATAGCGAACTGGAAGAAAAACCCGATTCCACGAAGAAGCAGTGGTTAAAGAGGTTGGACAGCGAGACTGAAGAATGGAAGAGCGAATGGAGGTAATGTAAAAGCCTAAAAATAGGTGCGGCTGGGGTCCAAAACTCCCTTTAATATTGCCCACACTGCACCAAATGAGGTATCATGAATATGTCTCAATGCAGAACGTCAGCCAATATTGTTGAGTTTTTCATTTTGTCATTTTTTATGAGAGGAATATACGATCTCGTTTTTTATTAGGAAGTATCTAATAGATAAAATGGTTATCAAAAAAGAATTGCTAGTAATGCAAAAAGCGTGGTTCCGTGATATACATTCCGTAGTTTAAATAGCTGTTCATGTGCATTAGCTACTCTAGCCTATATTAATACTTTTGATTTTATGGTGAAAATACAATGCTGCATGCAGTTCAAAAGGTGTAACACACACATTAACAAACTCAATTTATACTATGATGATCACCATAATCAGCAAGTGTATCATCAGCAGATATATTTTAATGTTTTAAATGTTAACGGGGCCTATAAGTTATTTCTAAGAAAAAGGACCCCGTGACGTCATCAAAAAATTCCATCCTGGACACATACCTCCTCCATAGCTCCCGAAGGACGGCTGGCTAGCGTCGATGCAGACGCTGACGGGGTCCTTTCACTTGGACGGCTTCTTCAAGGGCGTGCTCGTCGTCCACGGGAATTTTGACATATTCTCTCACGGTGGCGCCCACTTTAGCTGGGTCGAAGCGGCAGGTGTCATCCTATCAATCAAAATATGAGGATTCTAGTTTTGGTAAAGGATTCCTTATTATTAGGGTTCAGTTTCAGTCGAAATGTTTGCTATTTTAGCAAATTGACTTTCTGAATTTGTTGTGTTGTATTCAAATACACAGACTGGTACAGCTCGTATACACACACACACACACACACACACACATATCCACACACACACACACACACACACACACACACACATATATATATATATATATATATATATATATATATATATATATATATATACATTTACGTATATTCACATTCATATATATATATATATATATACTATATATATATATATATATACAATATCTTATATATATATATATCTTAATATATATATATATATTATATATATATATATATACACATACATACATACATACACACACATATATGATAATATATATATATATATGTGTATGTATATATTCTTATGTATATAAGTATGCGTGTCTGTCCCTGTGTCCGCTCTGTGTTATACTAAGAAATTACACGCGTAAAAATGTGTGTATGCAAACTAGAACAAAATACTCACAACAGCCAAGTATGGATAAGATTCCTCAGTGTCGATACCATTATTGTCCATGATGTACTGATAAGCCTGGAAGGGCCAACCTCCACCACACCCGTAATTACCATAATCCCTGGTACAGTCGACTAGATTCTGTTCGGACAGACTGACCAGCTCGCCAGTCTCGATGAAGTGGAAACTTTCCAAGGATGACACCTGGTAATCCAGAGTAAGAAAGACGTCGGCTTAAGAAATGTCAATAATCACTGCATACAGTTTCATCTCTTATTCTTAGGGGACATAAATGCTGTGTCTGTATTAATAAAGGGATGATGATTTTGTGGCTCGAAAGTTAAGTCGTGAGGTTTTATGTTCTTCGCTTACTCGGGGAGTAAGCCTACAAACTACTTTGCTGTTGTTGCTATTGGGGCTACTAGGAAAGTTGTATGGAAGATCCTAAAACGGTCTGAAAAAGGCATTTCGTCTTGAGCTAAAGATGCAGAAATTTTAAGATTAGATATTTTACAATTTATTTATTAGAGTGAAAACGTAAAAAAAATAAATAATGTGCATGTTAAACCGCGCAGAAAATTATTTCTAATAACATATAGCATATTTATTTCAATTTTCGTTGGTGAAACAAAGCTCTATCTGACCATAGATTTTAGCATGATTTAATTTACGTTAAGAGTTAGGAATATAATGTTTACATCTTATATGTGAGGGAAGAATCTTGCACGCGTACTGAGCTAGCTGGAGGTCAGATCACGCTTTGGTTTTTTTTATTTAATTTTTTTTTTTAATGTTTGGTTGTCAGAATACTGCTATGGGAATTATAGAGGGTATCTCCAGCCCATTTACATTTTACCACTTTTTCAAAGTTGGAAAACAAAAGAAGAAGCTTTTTCTTCTCGAAACTATGGAACAACACACTAGGAGGATCCCACGAGTTAAGTCATAACGTAACAAAATCCCAGGACTCACGGCAGAGAAGGCCCAGCAAGACCCGCACTGCCCTTGGTCCTTCACTGGGTTGACGGCGCCCTTTTCTCTCCAGTCCACATGCAAGAGCTGGGTCTTCACCTGCTGTTTCTTTGTGTCCCTAGAGACTGGCTTCTCCATCTTCCTCTGGACACCGCCAGTCATCATAGCTAGGAACTCTTCGTGAGTCTGAAGGAGAATTTCAGATTTTAGTTAAAAGGAACATTAGGTAAGGTTCCTCAGATCTTAAAAACTACTAAGGATAGAGGGCTGCAAATTGGTATGTCGGTCATCCATCCTACAACCATCAAACATACCAAATTGCAGCCCTATAGCCTCATTAGTTTTTTTAAAAATATTATTTAGGGTTTTAAGTTAGCTATGAACATGCATCTGGCACCGCAACAACTCAGGCCACCACGGCCGGCTGAGGGATTCATGGGCAGTGGCTGAGAGTTTCATACTGCATTATACACTGTACAGAATACTCTATTGCGTCGAAGAAACTTAGGACATTTGTACTTCTTTGTATTCAGGATATGATTAAGCAAAATGTTGATAAATCCCTTAACAAATCTACTGTAACCAGAATAAAGAGGTCATGCATTTTAGGGTAACTATATTTTGGATTATGAACACGTTCTAATGTTGACTACTTTTAAGATTCATAGATTTGTCAAAAAGACCTTGTCTAAAAGTCACGGGTAATTCTCAATGATTATTCAGTGTTAAATGTTTAAGTCCTAAATTATTATTCAGGTCACGAGGAGAAACGTCATCATATCTGTCGTAAATTATTAGAAAAACTAAGTTCTGTTCAGTACACATACAAATCCAGGTCATTCAAATAAATATAAACTTTAAACTGCTGTTGCCTTAATATAAACTTACCAAGTCACTGTACTTATTGATTTTCAAGTAATAGGTCTTTTCTCCCCTCTTGTATAGTTCATTGTGCTCCTCAATAAACTTCAGCTTGTCCAGGAAAACAGACAATCTGTATTTTTCTTCTAAGGGGTTGGCATAGGACTTCTCATAAGTGGCCTGAAAGGAGATATGTTAGATAGAGTTTTATATTCAACATTGAAGAAGCTTCTCAGTCTTATTAGAATGTCTTGGAATCATACATATTAAAATGACTTGGAACCAGGTTTTCAAATACTGTTTTGT
>NC_087217.1:51407367-51409867 GCF_015104395.2 Macrobrachium nipponense | reverse complement strand
TTAGTACTAATACATACATGCATAACATACTCACAAACACATGCGTATATATATATATACTATATATATATATATATATATATATATATATATATATATATATATATATATATATATATATATATACACGTGTGTGTGTGTGTGTGCGTAGTACTATTCTTTAAATTACATTGCTATTTTCCATAGATAAAATAGACTGTATACCACTAGACTATATGCATGATGTAATATATATATATATATATATATATATATATATATATATATATATATATATATATATATATATATATATATATATATATCATCCTGCTGTAATTTTCCAAATTATTTATCATAAGCCTAATTTTGCTTTCGTACAACGTTCAAAAAACTCCTCCCAGAACTCCTTATCTGCGGACGCAGCTGCCATGTTGCCGCTTCATCGTCTCGTTGAAACTGAAGTAAATCTTCAGATCACGCCAAAGATGTGGAGGTTTCCGGCCACCTGAACTAAATCGGATGCCGCGAACCTGGCAACGGCAGGTTGCGAGTTGGTCGGAGGCCGACGGACTCCGCCCACTTTTGGTCGGACGAATACCCCATAAACAGTGAGATTTACTTCCGATTCAGATAACCGGATCCGGCGATCGTAACGTCTATGGAGCCCTTAAGGGATGGTAATATTGTTGTCTAAAACAAATATTTCAGGAATGAACATTCTGTGTAGCTGGGTTTGTGAAGTGGGGAGATAATATTCACCTTTTGAAGATGAAACAATGCATGTGGTAGTTGGGAAGTCTGTTTGTACATCATCAACAAGTTGAGTGAGCTTCACATAACTTGATTCATAATACAGGCTGAAGCTTTCTGAGGCTGTAGTTTTGCAAAAATGGATGTTAAGTTTGCTGTTTTTCGATAGTTAGAGGACAACCTACGTATTAATGTTTGATATTGTAGTGTAGATTCGGCTATCATCTTAAGTAGGATATTGTATTCGCTAGTAATGAATTGTATAGTATATGCAGTAAAGCGCATAATTTGTAAGTTATTTAAGAAATATCTTTTTCATTAAAGTTTTGTTGTTGAAAGTATCAATTAGAAGGGAGATAAAACTTCGAGGAAAGCCAAGTTTATAGTGCGTCTGTGACCTAGTGCTATGAAGATCACTTCCATTGTCTCCCTAATACAACACCTGGTGCACCGTAAGGATTGCTAAAGATGAATTGCAGCGTCGCCTCACCTCCTAGCTGCACCCACTTATTTGCCTATTACTTTGCCTCCACTTCTGCATCCTTCCTTAATTTCACTGCCAGACCTCTCTAACTAATTACTCCTCAGTACAGCTGTGGGGTTTTCTCCCAGTTCCATCATTAGATAATTGTACATCACCTTTGTTCTCTGGATAGTTTGATGGTCCTGCACAATTCCCTCTTTTTCACTGTTTTAAATGCTGAATGGCCGAGTGTCCCAGTGCTTGTCTTGACAGCCTAAAATTCGTAAATTAACTAGTTAAATCAAGATTAAAAAAGTGGATAAGGTAGACTCAGAGGCTACGAATTTCCTGTGGACATGAACATAGAAGGTAGGTTTGGAGTTGGAGGAGGGGATCACTGGAGTCAGTCTGAAATGAAATTTCGGCTGACTGAGGCGATTCTGTTCCATTACATATATTCAGACATACTTCCATTTGTAACACCAAGGTTACTGGAATTTCTTTGATGATGGTTGACAATAATGAATACAATCGCTTTAAGAGAAGCAATGGGATCCTTGGCATAATTCATACGGAATTTTACTTGCTTACCCATGAAACAGTATGAGTTGCATCTGTTTATCTTTAAAGATAAACTGACTGGAGAATTTTGCATACAGCCGCAAAGGCTCTCATCAGCCAAGAAAAGAGCTTGAAAGTGTGAAAAAAAACTAAATATCAGTTTGTATTAGTTTTTATTGCATTTTGAAATTCTGAGGTGTCCTCTGATGAGGAGTGGGATATACATAAGTGACCAACCAGAATATTAAACAACAGGATAGACAGAGTAGGTAGCAATGGCGCACATGTTGCCTTGGTTCCTGGCCATCTTGATATATCCTCCTTCTCCCCACCAGGTGCCCCAAGAGTTCCTGACGAGCCAGAAGTCCATACCACCCTGGGCTCCGTACCCCACGACATTCACGGCGTGGTTGGCATAGTAAGTATCACAGTAGGGTTCATAGTAAACTCCTGCAAAACATAAGATTAATATTGTTATTGGGCTGATGTAGCATGGGAGTTCGTCTGAGTAATGGTCTGAGTAGAAAGATTGACTGAGTGATGGTTCAAGGCGAAAGTTGTGAAAGACTGGGGGAACAGTGGTTCGAGGGGAAAGTCGTGTTAAGTAGCTGTGTAAGACTGTCTGAATAATGGTTTAATGGGAAATTTGTGAGAGATTTCCTTTTTTGCAGAAACTCTCATGAAAGATTGAGTAATGGTTAGAGGAGAGAATCGTGAAAGATTGATAGAATAATAACTAAAGGA
>NC_087217.1:51399867-51402367 GCF_015104395.2 Macrobrachium nipponense | reverse complement strand
GAAACGTACAATTGATATTCACTCGCACAACAGACAAGGTAGAGAACCCGTATTTCAAAATCAGTTTTCATTTTTTTTTTTATATATATATATATACATAAATCTGAGGCGAAATAAAAACCTTTAAAAGACAGCGAAAACCGAATATATCTGAGTTGAGTTTTTTTATTAGATATTAGGCCTAAATATGAGAAGTAATAAAACCTTTAAAAGATAGAGCAACCCAACTAATAAAATAAATCTGAATTGAGTCATTGCAATCAAAGGCTGATACTTAAAAATAAATAAATAAATAAATAAATAATTAAGATAAACTTTTTAATTTTTTTTATTTTTAAATGTTAAACCTAAATCTGAGATAAAAAACCTTTAAAAGACTAACTAATACAATATACCTCAGCATTGCAACCAAAGGCTGATGATTGCTTAAAAAAATAATAAAACTTTTTTTTCAGATTTTAAACCTAAATTTGAGACGAAATAAAGGAAATATATCTGAGTTGAGCCAGTGCAACCAAAGACTGATACTTACGGTGCCAGAATGTACAGACAATGTAAACTAGTAAAGTATTTATACCCAGCGAAGAGTAAAGGTTATCGAATCAAGGAGACCTATGGAGGAGGCGCATCTGTTGTTTTTTTTTTTTTTATTTCGTTGTGAGGCCTTATCAGACGAAGCCATGGGGAAATTTTATCTTATATGGCACTAATGCTTTTTTTGTGTGTGTCGTGTCTCCCAGGAAGTTGGCGATTGTGGACTTTTTGTCTTATATAACTTTTAGTAATAATAATGATAATGATAATAATAATACTAATAATAATAAGCTGGAAGAAGACCCTCATTAATGCAGATGAAACCCCGTCTACCATGTTGGCCAATTCGAGCGTTTGACAGCACGTAGCCTTTTGTTATGAATAATTATCACATCGAACCGTGATCCATTTATATATCAACATGGTAGACGGGGTTTCATATCGATTCTAATTACGAAAGCACCCAGATCGAGGGTGATTTGTAAGGTCAGAATCGATATGAACTTATAGCGTCTCTGTTGGCTGATTGGATAGCGTCACTGACTGTCCTGATTTCGTCCCCGTCCACCTGGACGGTGGTTCGATCCCATGGGGGGACGAAATTATTATCAACTTAAAAATTCCCCTTCGGTACATATATGAAAATATATCATTTGGGAGGTAAAGTGAATTTAGATATTAAAGGACATTTGTAGCTTGAATTGATATATAAATGGATCACGGTTCGATGTGATAATTATTCATAACAAAAGGCTACGTGCTGTCAAACGCTCGAATTGGCCAACATGGTAGACGGGGTTTCATATCGATTCTAATTACGAAAGCACCAGATCGAGGGTGATTTGTAAGGTCAGAATCGATATGAACTTATAGCGTCTCTGTTGGCTGATTGGATAGCGTCACTGACTGTCCTGATTTCGTCCCCGTCCACCTGGACGGTGGTTCGATCCCATGGGGGGACGAAATTATTATCAACTTAAAAAATTCCCCTTCGGTACATATATGAAAATATATCATTTGGGAGGTAAAGTGAATTTAGATATTAAAGGACATTTGTAGCTTGAATTGATATATAAATGGATCACGGTTCGATGTGATAATTATTCATAACAAAAGGCTACGTACTGTCAAAACGCTCGAATTGGCCAACATGGTAGACGGGGTTTCATATCGATTCTAATTACGAAAGCACCCAGATCGAGGGTGATTTGTAATGTCAGAATCGATATGAACTTATAGCGTCTCTGTTGGCTGATTGGATAGCGTCACTGACTGTCCTGATTTCGTCGTCCACCTGGACGGTGGTTCGATCATGACGAAATTATTATCAACTTAAAAATTCCCCTTCGGTACATATATGAAAATATATCATTTGGGAGGGTAAAGTGAATTTAGATATTAAAGGACATGTAGCTTGAATTGAAATATAAATGGATCACGGTCGATGTGATAATTATTCATAACAAAAGGCTACGTGCTGTCAAACGCTCGAATTGGCCAACATGGTAGACGGGGTTTCATATCGATTCTAATTACGAGCACCCAGATCGAGGGTGATTTGTAAGGTCAGAATCGATATGAACTTATAGCGTCTCTGTTGGCTGATTGGATAGCGTCACTGACTGTCCTGATTTCGTCCCCGTCCACCTGGACGGTGGTTCGATCCCATGGGACGAAATTATTATCAACTTAAAAAATTCCCCTTCGTACGATATATAAAATATATCATTTGGGAGGTAAAGTGAATTTAGATATTAAAGGACATTTGTAGCTTGAATTGATATATAAATGGATCACGGTTCGATGTGATAATTATTCATAACAAAAGGCTACGTGCTGTCAAACGCTCGAATTGGCCAACATGGTAGACGGGGTTTCATATCGATTCTAATTACAAAAGCACCCAGATCGAGGGTGATTTGTAAGGTCAGAATCGATATGAACTTATAGCGTCTCTGTTGGCTGA
>NC_087217.1:51369867-51394867 GCF_015104395.2 Macrobrachium nipponense | reverse complement strand
TTTATATACGACTGACGATTGCAATATTGGGCAGAGTCTGTCTTTAAATTTGAAAAGTGATCTTATTGTAAGGGGATTTTTTGGAATTAATATAACTTGCAACATATTAAAGTGTTTTTCAATTGCAGACTTGAGATTCCTTCTAAATTTGTCGTCTTGGATGTATGGAATACTGGCATATAGTTTCTTTCGTGGAACAGTGCTTATGGAAGGGGAGTCCGATAATTTCTTATTTAGAAAATTCTTGCAATGTTTGAAGAAAACATGTGAGGGAAACCAGTTATCGGAAAAATATTTAAACAGGAACAATATTTCTTTATGATACAATTCCCAGGAAGAGGTTAGAGTGTAAGCTCGATGGAGCAAGGTAAAAATTGAATTAAGTTTAAAATTATAAAAACAAGCACTATAAAAGTTTGAACCCAGACCGGAGAACGTCTTTTTTCTAAAAACGGAAGTGTTAAAACTATCACCACTTCGAAACACTAAAACATCCAAAAAATGGTAATCGATCATTTCTCTCTCTCTAATGTAAACTTGATATTAGGATGCAATTCATTAATGTATGAGAGAAATTGATCAGCATGGAAAGCTGATTTAAAAAGAACAAAGGTGTCATCGACAAACCTTTTATACACAAGAGGATAAAAACCAAGGGGGCAATTTTCCAACATGTCCTCCTCCAGGGAGCACATGAAAATGTTTTAGTGTTTCGAAGTGGTGATAGTTTTAACACTTCCGTTTTTAGAAAAAAGACGTTCTCCGGTCTGGGTTCAAACTTTTATAGTGCTTGTTTTTATAATTTTAAACTTAATTCATTTTTACCTTGCTCCATCGAGCTTACACTCTAACCTCTTCCTGGGAATTGTATCATAAAGAAATATTGTTCCTGTTTAAATATTTTTCCGATAACTGGTTTCCCTCACATGTTTTCTTCAAACATTGCAAGAATTTTCTAAATAAGAAATTATCGGACTCCCCTTCCATAAGCACTGTTCCACGAAAGAAACTATATGCCAGTATTCCATACATCCAAGACGACAAATTTAGAAGGAATCTCAAGTCTGCAATTGAAAAACACTTTAATATGTTGCAAGTTATATTAATTCCAAAAAATCCCCTTACAATAAGATCACTTTTCAAATTTAAAGACAGACTCTGCCCAATATTGCAATCGTCAGTCGTATATAAATATCTTGCCCCAGATGTGATTTGGGGACTTACGTGGGTTTCGACTAAACGTTTGCTAAAAGTCAGAGCTGATTCACATAATGGTGTAAGTCATCGTACTGGCTGCAGAGTGTCCAATCCAGAATTTTCAAATATCAGAAATCATGCAAAAATTTGTAAAACCACCACAATTCATATACTGATTTCTCTGTCTTGGGCCAAACAAGCCGTTTAGACGAACTGCTTATATTAGAGTCGTTGTTTATTAAGCAGTTAGTGCCCAAGTTGAACTCACACACTTCCTCTGTACAGTTGTATCTGGGTTGAACCGGCTTTCTTCGCTGCTTCTCCCTTCTCTCCGAATCACTCAGTCTTCAACTTTTTAGTCTAGCAGGTGCTTTTTAAATGCTTTCATTTTATGTATGTTTTTTGTATATTTATTGAGACTCTTAAAGTCAAAGTTATGTTTCATGTATTTTTAATTTGTATTGTTTCTCTTTTAGCCTTGATGATGTAACTATGTGTTACGAAACGCGTCGGTAATAAATGTACTATCACCTGATGACCGGCTATCTCCTTGTCACCCTGTCCTTCCATATGCTGTGGCCTGCTTTCGCCAACGTTTTCTGTCTTATATATATATATATATATATATATATATATATATATATATATATATATATATATATATATATATATATACCACCTTTGAAATAGAAGGAAATCTTGCAACAGCCAGTTTACGGACTGAAAAGGCAATAGAAAAAGTGATTTACTTATACATGCAGACTCAGCGGAACTACAGAACTAAGTATAGAAGAGACCCACCGTCAAGTCTATCAATTCGTGCATGGACGACCAAGAACATCTGAAGAAAACATCGATCGTGTAAGACAAGCCTTTGATCATTCTCCTACAAAGTTCCATCTGTTCTGCTTCCTGACACTTACAACTACCACGTTCAACAGGGCACAAAGTCCTACACAGGAACTTGTGATTGTGAGCTTACAAAGTGTTGCTTATACAGCTACTCAAGCCAAATGATAAACCAAGACGAAAAGAGCTTACAGTTAACATGCTGGAACGAATTTCAGATGATGAAACGTTCCTCAACCGAGTTTGTTTTAGTGGTGAGGCAACCTTTCGTGTTTCAGGGAAACTGAATACATAAAATGTGAGAATCCGAGGATCAGAACATCCCCACGTTACTAAAGAACTTCTCTGAGATAGTCCAAAGGTGAATGTGTGGTGTGGGATCATGTGCAATTGAATCTTGAGTCCATTTTCCTTCAAGAGACATCAATTACAGCAAATGTTTTTACCTTGACCTTTTGACTGAATATATGGCGCCACAACTAGATGACCATCAACTAACCATAATTTTTTCAGCAAGATGGTGCACCACCATATTGTGGACTGAGTGTTCGTGGGTTCTTAAATCAAACATTACCATACTGGTGGAATGGGCCACTTCGTTCACCAGATTTCGCTCCCCACTCTATGGGTTAAGTTAGGGATATTGTCTGTCGAACAAAGTTACGGGACATACTGATCTCAAGCATAAGATCACTGATGCCATTGGTATCATTGATGAGGCTATGCTAGAGCGAACATGGCAAGAAATCGAGTACCGTCTTGATGTGCTTCGTTCCACTCGTGGTGGCCAAATAGAGGTGTATTAAATGTGGCACAAAACTACAATATCTATTCCTCATTTTGTAATAATTTCCACCTACGAGCATTCGTCTGTTCATTTGCTAATGCAGCGGTGTCAAACTCAAATCCTTTCGAGGGCCAATTATGCACTTGGAAATAGTCTCGAGGGCCATCAAAGATTTGCTAATTACTTATTCCTTATCACTCATTTATTAAGATTTGCAATAAAAGAGCCTTATTGCCAGCGATTATAATATGAAATAAATTAAGAAATTATTGTCATATGAATGAAAGGTAAAACTTATTATGTCTCGTTTTAACAGTTTAGTAACTTTAGTTAAATTTTCCTCAGTTCTAACAGTTATGGTAGCTCGAGTTGAAAAATCTCTTGGCACCTGTTAGATTGTACAGAGACTATTGACTTTTTGTACTGTATATATACATAATGAATAACTTTCCAAGAGGTATCTATTTATAAAAAAAAAACAGCGAATTAACTGCAATATCTATTGACTCATTGCAACCTGCTGGTGCCTTGAGATGGAATAAAACAAAGGCTAACCAAGCAAACAAACCCTTTAAACGACAGGGTACACAGAGTAGGTGGAAATGGCACACATGTTGCCCACGTCCTTGGCCATCTTGATGTAACCTGACTCGCCCCAACTGGTGCCCCAGGAGTTCTTGACCAGCCAGTAATCTAAGAGTAATTCTGAGCCATAGCCGATGGCGGTCACGGCGTGGTTGGCGTAGTAGGTGTCACAGCTGGGTTCGTAGTAAACACCTGCAGGGCATGAATTTGGATGTTATAGCTTATTACATTATTCAGAAGAACCCCTATTCATATGGTACAACCCCACCACAGGAGACATTCTTTGACCTGGAATTCAATCTTCCAAACAATAGGATGTTCGATAAATCAATGATGGGGGGTAATAATTTGATAAAGGAGAACTGTTGCTAATCTAATAAATCACTAAGTATTGCCAATTTGATCAATAAATTATTGATAACTTGGAGCGACGCTGAACCGTTCCTTTTAATTCCTCGTGACAAAACCAAGGCTCAAAGCCTTTCACTCACCGCCTCCATAGCTGCCGAAGGAAGGCTGACCAGCATCGATAGCAATGCTGACGGGGCCGACGTCGTGGATAGCACGCTGAAGGGCGGACTCACTACCCGAGGTGGGTTCGACGTAGGAGAAGACCCTGGCGCCGATGGACGAAGGGTCGTAATAGCAAAAATACTGGTCCTGAGTGCACAGATAGACGATTAATTAAAAGACAGAGCATAATTTTCAAGGTAGCAAACACGGCGATGTTGGATCTATTTACTATATATATATAATTAGGGCGTGGGAAGTAAGATATAATTCTGGTCCTGAGGGCATACAGATAGATGAATAATCAAAAGGCAGGAACAGATATTTTCAAGGAATCAGATGTGATGAGATAGTTATAATATTTGCTTTCAAATGCACGATGTTTGTTTTTACAAGAAATACACGTTCCTCTTTGATTTACAGCTGCTTAATGCGGGGGCCATAAATGCCCACTGTATTTTTGGTTCATAGACGTTATACACATAACTGTTTCTGGATGATATAAGGTAACTTTAGAGTAAAATGATTTTCCATTATATACCCGTATCTAATCTTGGGCTCTCAAATAGAATTTATTATTTAAAAGAAAAAAAAAAAGATTAAATACTAGTCTGATACTAAATCGCCTGGATTTTCCAAAATGCTGAGCGCTGTTAACGTTCTTTTTATTATCTTCAGGAAGAGGGATTACTTATAACAGCGAGTTTGGGATATAAAGTCATAGTGGTAAGGGATTACTTACGGCTGTTTCATTTCCACGATGAGAGATTACTTACAATTGCGCGTTGGGGATATGAAGACTCAGTGATAGGGGATTACTTACAATTGCGTCAAGTCACTTCTGCGACGAGGGATTACTTACAACAGCGAGTTGGGATTACGAAGATCAATTTTAACGGGATTACTTAAAACATATTATCTCCTTGACGAGGGATTACATACAGGTACAACAGTACAGCAGACTCGGCAGTAACCAATTAGTTACCTCATCTTTCATCTCCACAATAATGAAGGACTATTTGGATAAGAAGTCTTTGACAGGATCACTCACATCTTTCGTCTCCACGACAAGGGATATGAAGGACTCTTTGGATGTGAAGACTTGACAAAGGATCACTCACAACATCTTTCGTGTCCACGACAAGGGATATGAAGGACTTTTTGGATGTGAAGACTTGACAAAGGATCATTCACAACATCTTTCGTCCCCACGACAAGGGATATGAAGGACTTTTTGGATGTGAAGACTTGACAAAGGATCACGCACAACATCTTTCGTCTCCACGACAAGGGATATGGAGGAATCTTTGTATGTGAAGAGTCTGTGACAAAGGATTACTTACAACACCATAGTAGGGGTATGCGTACTCGGTGTCGATTCCGCCGTTGGCAATGATGTACTGGTAGGCAGCATAAGGCCACCCGCCTCCGCATCCATTGTTGCCATAAGCCCAGGAGCAGTCGACCAGATTCTGCTCGGAGAGGCTGACGAGTTGTCCGTACTTCAGGAAGTGCATGCCTTCCAAAGAGGCAACCTGTAGATTAAGGAATTGCCGATTGCTAATGGTTATCAAATCGCATTTTGACCACAAAGTATTAATTAAAATGTATCAAATTAAATGCACTGCAAAAGTCAGGGTTTTATAATTCGTAAGGTACCTGAAATCCTGATTATGAGAAAATAAAAAAAATGAAAAATTCATCTGGGTTTCCTATTCTAAGTAAATGTGAAATCCGATCATAATTAGAATTTACAATGTGCTGGATTTTCTTAGAGTAACAGAAATCCAGATAATAAGAAAAGAGGCTGATTGCAAAAAAAAAAAAAAAAAAAAAAAAGACATCTGTGTCATAATACCACTTATCAAGAAATAGCATTAAAAAACTTCATTTATGTGCTTATTTCGAGTAAACGTAAAACTGGATCATAATCAGAGTAAAAAATGTGCTTCTTTTGGTTAGAGTAACAGGAAAGAGGTGATAACAAAAGTGTTTATATAAAAAAAGGATATTTTAAATGGGAACTTATGACACATATCCTGCTTATCATAAAATGCAGTAAACCTTAACATTTGATGTTTACTCTAATTGAACGTAAAAAAGGGCCATACTTGTATTAAAAGGGGGAAATAAAGTAACACTATCACACTGATAAAACAATAAATAAAATTCTGTTCCTTTTTTTTCAGTAAACCTAAAAACGAACATAATTTTCAAAAATGGTGAAATGAAAATAACAACGTAAGAAAGTCATGATTACAATGAAAAATGCGGAATAAAGTATCAAACCATACAATAAAAAAAAACTTCATATTTCTGTTCCTTATTTTAAGCAGATTTAAAAAAATACGATAATAATTAAGATTTGAAAAAAAAAAAAAAATGGGGAAGTGAAAATGACAACTCACGGCAGAGAAGGCCCAGCATGAACCACACTGTCCCTGATCCTTCACGGGGGTGACAGCTCCCTTGGTCCTCCAGTCAACAGATGCAGCAACTCCTTCGAGGGACACCTCCTTAGGAGGCTCGGTAGGGGGCTCAACCCTCCTCTCGAATCCTCCGGTCATCTGGGCCAGGAGTTCCTCGTGGGTCTGAGGACGAAATTGGATCGTGTTAAGCATCATGATTTCAGTTGTAACATTAATAGGTTTAATTAGCTACGTAGCAAAGATTTCATAGCTTCTACAAGTCAGTGAATTAATATTAAGTCTCTTGTCTGGATGGCTGTAAGAGATCCTATATTGTATTAATATCCTGTCTAGACAACTTTAAGGAGTACCTTTCCTTGTATCAATATCCTATTTACACTGTTGTAAGAAATCCTATCTTATATTAGTGTCCTGCTTAGACAGCAGTAAGATTGTTCACTGGATTTAATAGATTCTATAAGTCAGTGAATTAATATCCTATCTCCTTTCTAGATGGCTGCAGGAAACCCTGCTTTGTATCAATATCCTATCTAGATAGCTTTAAAAAGTCCATCTTTGTATTAGTATCCTAAGTAATCCTATCTTGTATTAGTGTCCTGTTTAGACAGCAGTAAGAATGTTCACTGGATTTCATAGATCATACAGGTCAGTGAATTAATATCCTATCTCCTTTCTAGACAGCTGTAAGAAATCCTATCTAGCATTAGGGTCCTGGCCAGACTGTTATAAGGAATCCTATCTCTGTAACATCAGCTTTTTAACCAGTCTGTCTCCCTAACTTGAAATTTTTCAATGAGCGTGATCTTAACTGATTTTTTATTGACTGTGAAACGAAGATGATGGTTTTTCTTTTTGATATTATTATTATTATTATTATTATTATTATTATTATTATTATTATTATTATTATTATTATTATTATTAGTAGTAGTAGTAGTAGTAGTAGTAGTAGTAGTAGTAGTAGTAGTAGCAGCAGCATGTTTCCTTCTTATTATCATCATCATAGAGCTATGAAGCAAACATAATAGTTTTTACGTATTATTATTATTATTATTATTATTATTATTATTATTATTATTAATTATTACACTTTATGATATCAATGAAACTCACCAAGTCGCTATATTTGTTGATTCTGAGGAAGTAGGACTTCTCTCCCTTCTCGTAGAGTTTGTTAAACTCCTCGATGTACTTCACCTTCTCCAAGAAGACACCCATCCTGTGCGCTTCCTCTTCGGCATTGGCGTAGAATTTGGTGTACGTCGTCTGGCGTCAAAAGTTATTGCGTTAGTTAATTATAACATTTGATTGTGTAGATGGAAATTGATTATTTTACGTTATCTGATGTTAAAAGGAATTGCATTAGTTAACTGTAACATTTACTTATGTAGATGAACATTGATTGTTTTATCCACGTTTGATGCCAAAATCTATAATGTTATTTAATTCGAACATTTACTCACGTAAATGAGCATTGATCATTTCACGTCGTTTGATGAAAAGTTTGATGTCAAAATTGATCGCGTTAGTAAATTTTAACCGTTGATTATGTAGATTAGCATTGATATATATATATATATATATATATATATATATATATATATATATATATATATATATATATATGTGTGTGTGTGTGTGTGTGTGTGTGTGTGTGTATAAATATATGTATATATATATATATATATATATGATATACCCCTATGATATAAATAATTTATCACATCGAACGTATCCCATTTATATATCAATTTCAAGCTACAAAGAATATCTATTATATATATATATATATATATAATATATATATAACTTACACCTTTGAAAGCTTTCCCATTCGGGAGTGGCGGCTGCCACAGCCAAACCGCAAAAGATCAGAACCAGAGTCCTCATCTAAAAACCAAAATAAATAAATAAATAAAAAATAATTAATTAATTAACTAATTAATTAATAACAGTCGAGATATCCAAAAGAATTTTGAAACGAAAACAAGCTGCACGATGTAATTATTTAATCAGTTTAATTAAAGCTCTTGTGATGTATAATAAATCCGCCAGATAGGTTATGATGTCCTGAGGCAACTATATAAGATGTATCAATACATTTCGAAGGAATCGTTGTGAATTCCTGAATGCTGTTCATTAACATTTGAATAACTGTTTTGTACCGTTCATTACTCTTCCTTTTTTCCAACCTTTTCATCGTTATGCCAAACTTTCCATAGAAAATACAATTTCACAAATAGTAATTTATGCAGATTCTAAGCTTTGCGAGAACTATATAACGAATCGGCATGAATATATGAAACAAATAAATTTACAATAAAAATTGGATTAATGGTAATTATAAATCGTGTCTGGTGAATTAAGCATAATAATGTCAAATGTTTAACCGATATATATATATATTTATAATCAAATATGAAACTGTACCACCTAAAAACAATAGAGGACTGAAGTTCAAGTCTTCAAATTAAAAGTATATGATAAACATATGATCATTACTTGAGACGAACGTAAAGTCTTATTGGTACAATCCTAACAATGAAATCCAAAGCCTAATTTCTCTTGATAGTCGATTAATTAAATGTTAATATATTTATTTCGAGCAATTAGCTTCAGCCTGATTATGATAAAAGGGAGATTGTTGCACTACTACAAAAGCTAAAAAAAAAATTATTATATCTCATTTTTTGATGGCTCAATAAAATACTAAGATTTATCCTGGAACATCTCAGATATTGGCAGTATATGAAAATAAGATTAGATTTAATTTATAGTAATTGTTACAGCATTACAAAAATAATTATATGTATTCTTCATTCTTCTTTCATTGTTACAGAATTAAGAATTCAAGAAAAAATCCCTTTCACAATATATTCGATTGCTTACGAAAAATACGATAAGCTCTATCTTAGGACATTTCAGATATTGCCAATATCTCAAAAGTAAGAATAAATATAGTTTACAGAAACTGATGCAAAACTAAAAAAAAAAATGTCTAAAAGAAAAAACTTCCTTTGTTTCAATGTTACATTTTTGAGGAATTCAAGGACAGACTTTCACGATATTTTCGATTGTTCACAAAAGTACACTGAGCTCGGTTGGTGTATGTAAACTTCGCTAAGTATATTGAAAACAAGATAAAATTGAGTTTGAAGACATTTTTGCAGCACTAGAAAATCTATCCAGGATTTATTCGAGCACTTAACAGAAAGCATCCCTTCTCTTTTCTCTTCCTTTCAAAATGGAAAAGTAAAGAAAGGAGAAAGAACAACAGATCTGATTACTTACGGTGCCAAAGTGTGTGGAATCAGGCTGAAGCCTCAGTATTTATGCAGGCATGACTGCAAGCAAAAAAAAAAAAAAAAAAAAAAAACTAAAAATCCTTCCTACGCATCTGCGGGAATATTCACTACCTCAGTCAACATTTAGCAAACCAGCTTACGCTTTCTCAGGGTCATTTAAGGTCACTTCGTATTTGTTGTTCCAATTTTATGATAATGGGTTGAAAAACTGATGAATATTTTTATAGGTTATTAAGTTCAAAAGAGATTAATGGAGGGACGAGAGAATGTACTTGAATGGCCTTATTTACTGTTATTCTAGATTTTCCTAATATGATTTTTTTTTCAAGGTTTCAGTTTTTTTTTTTTTTTTGTGGGATATAGACAATGAAATTATTGTTTGCCACTTTTTCTTTAAAAAATGAATAAATAAGCGTCACTGTAACTCCTGAATTCTTGTTTTCCGTGGTTCAAGTCCATGGCCCGACAAAGTTCTTATTAACTGTAGAATTCCCTTTAGGTTAGCATATATGAAAATGTATTAATTCCGAGGTAGAGCAAATTAGATATTAAAGGACATTTGCAGCTTAACTTGTGTATGAATCACAGTGATGTGATAAAATCAGTTTCGTATGTACTATATAGCATATACATATGTAGATATATATATATATATATATATATATATATATATATATATATATATATATATGTACACACACACACACACACACACATATATATATATATATATATATATATATATATATATATATATTATATACTGTATATTTTTTATTTACTAATCTACATATTTATGCTTTTATGAAGAACTCTGTATTGGATTTCAGTGTTTATCTTTAGAAGGAATATCATTTAGATTCACAGCTGACTGAACTATAATTAGATTTCGTCTCCTTCAATCTTTATTGTTTTTTGTATGGTTGTTCGCTTGTACACTCGACAAGAAAACTGAAGATACAGTTTTCATTAGCTTTCGTTCATCCAATTTCCCATTTGTTTTTACTGAAAAGACATAATATCGCTAAATTTACTCAAGAATATGAAAATATACTGCAAATTATATCATATAAGTTAAAACTGCAAAAAAAAAACGTTCAGATACTTAAAAACACGATATATGTCCGAAGTAATTGGAATTTCTCAGATGGATTCGTTCATAGAGATCTGGTAGATAGAATGCGAATTTCTGATTATAGTACTATATATCACGACGACAATATTTGCTCGTTTTGCTTCATGAACGGGGATATATTGCATCATCGTAAGTGGTGAATGCTATTATTTTAGTTTCTACAAACTTATGTTTGTATTCCAAAGCGATTAAAGTTAGCTGATGTCAATGGCACCCAATGTTGCGACGGCTAAGGTAGGTTGAACAAATCTATACTCTGTTTTTTTTTCATCTGTCCATCCGCCTGTGGTGTTTTTGTATGGTAACACTGCGTCCTGGGCTTTAGATAGTTACATTCAGCTTACATTCAACGATTATAATAATATCCTATTTCGAATATTAACGGTGTAATTCGCATACAGTAAATTATTAAAACACTTTTCAGTTGCAAATGTACACCCAGATATCCTTTTATTTACCTAAAACTTACAAATAGCGTAACTATCTAAAGCCCGGGACGCAGTGTTACTATACAAAAACACCACAGGCGGATGGACAGTATAGTTGCATCCGCAAGAGCGTTTTCTATGATGTGAGAAGGAGCCCTAGAACTCCGAGCGGGAAAGCGCAAGTCACTGGATACTGGCTAACGTAACGGATTTCACACTTTGATTACTTTGACGTTGACATGGATCGAATGCTAGTTGTTGTTTACAAAGCTACTGTCTTTAAACACAAATCTTAATCAAGGTTAAAGTAGCATGTCATCTCAAAGATTTTATGGCTATATGCTCCATTACCAAGCAGTTCGTAGTAGCCTACAGCCCTACACGACTGCATTTCTTTGCCGCGAGGCTGAAAGATCTCCCACGATATAAAACTTTAATTGCCTGTGCAATACATATTGAGTTATTTGTGGTAATAAATATTTTTACTTAATAGATTTTTTCGTGAATGATTTGGGGATGAAACCCGATTTTCAAAAGTACTGCCCAAATTGTAAAACCCTTTCTCTCATTGCTTAAGATCCGTCTTTAATTACGTATGAATTTTACGTCAGTTTAGTGTCAAACATTACTTATTAGTAAGGTTTCACAGTAGGTTTTAAAAAAGGATGATCGATATTCTACCCTGAACTGACGTTACCAAACCAACATTAACGAATAACATAGAGCCTGTTTCTACATTCAAGTATAAATGATTATAGGACCTCAACTGAATCTATGTGGTGTAAAGTTGATAGAAATCTAGAAAGCAACAAACGCTATGATTTTGAAGCTCCGGCCCCTTTCAAGAGTTGCCAGGTGTGGCATTATTGAACAATATATGTCCGAAGATTTAAAAAAACTGTATCTCTACTTTCCTTGCCGAGTGTACACTGTATTTTGATATGTCATCCTTTTCATGATACTCTCTCTCTCTCTCTCTCTCTCAGCTTTTTTTTTTGTTTACATTTCCTTCTATTTATACTCAAGTCACTCATCAATGAATCTAACTAGGAATAATGCACCAAATCCTCTCTCTCTCTCCCCCTCTCTCTCCCTCTCTCTCGCTCTCTCTCTCTCTCTCTCTCTCTCTCTTTCTCTCAGCTTCTTTTAAACTTACAGTACCCTTTATTCATAATCTGTCTTTCATCGATGTATTTACCTGGGCATAGCGCACCTCATTATCTCTCTCTCTCTCTCTCTCTCTCTCTCTCTCTCTCTCTCTCTCTCTCTCTCTCCGCTTTTTAGGCTATAATTCCTCTGTATTTTGTCATGTCATCCTTCTCTCTCTCTCTCTCTCTCTCTCTCTCTCTCTCTCTCTCTCTCTCAGCGTCTTTTTAGCTTACAGTACCTTTTATTTATCAGCTGTCATTCATCGATGTATTTACCTGGGCATAGCGCACCTCATTATCTCTCTGTCTCTCTCTCTCTCTCTCTCTCTCTCTCTCTCTCTCTCTCTCTCCGCTTTTTAGGCTACAATTCCTCTTATTTATATTTTGTCAACGTATCTGTTTTACAGCTCTCTCTCTCTCTCTCTCTCTCTCTCTTTCTGTCTACAATTATGATACTCATCACTCAGTAATCATGGATAGCTGTTCAACCTTTTCCTGTGAGGTGGAGATGAAGCCTCTTTTATTGAAGCAAATTCTCTTAACACTGTCTTCGCATTTACTTGTTTTTGTAATAATTCTACTTATTTTATCAGTACTTCGCTGAACGATGCTCTTTTAGACTTGATATGCCATTTGCAAAGGAACCTCGATAAGGGTTATGAGTGCAGAGTTATTCAGATAGATTTCAGTGCTGCTTTCGATTTATCAAATCATAAGGCACTTAGTTATAAACTTCCGAATCATGGAGTGGGCGGATGTGTTTTTGGGACTGCTTCAAGATTTCCTTACTGGTAGGGGTAGCGAGCTGCTCTGCACAGGAACTTCAGTGAACCACAAGACCCATAGTATCTGGATGCTACAGGGTAGTGTTATTGGTCCACTTTTACTTTTAGTGTATACAAGTGACATGGTTGACGGTCCGGAAAACGACTTTCATTATGCCGATGATGCAGCACTTGTGGGTGTAGTAAGGTCTTCACTTTTGAGAAATGAAGCTGCCATCAGCCCCAACCAGGTCATGGACCAGATCAGGGAATGGTGTAGTTATAGGTGGGGTATGAGGCTGAACTCCAGTAAAACGAAAACACTGTTGATTGGCAGATCTCGTACAGATTAATCCCAACCCTATACTCCTCTTCAGGTGGATGGAACTTTGCTGAATGAGTCTGAAGCTTTAACTATTCTAGATGTAGCTTTTGACACATCTAACTTTTGAGAAACATCTAATGAAAGTTTCGGCAAATGCCGCGCTAAACTTAAGTATTGTTCGGAAAGCCTCATATACTTGTAACAGTGATAAAATCAGTGCAACAAGGTTTAGCTCATGTGTACTGCCTTTACTGGTGTGGATGCCTGCTTCTGTCAGAGATTTCTATCTCTTTTATGTAGTGGTTCGTAAAATCAGTGCAATAAATTTTAGGTCATTTGTACTTCCCTTACTAGAATACTGTTCTCGGGTCGGGATGCCTGCATCTGCCAGAGATTTATCTCTTTTTAGGTCGTGGTTCGTGATGGTAAGTTTCTTGTTGCTAATAGTATCAGTTATGACTTGGACCGTCGATGGATGGTCTCTTGTTTGTCACTTTCTCATCAGTTTGATTTCAACAGAGACCTTTTACATTCACAATTGATCCCTGATCCCCTTTGCTTGTCGAGAGGAACCAGATTCGCTGAACAGCAGCAGCAGCAGCAGCAGCAGCAATCTGCAGAACCGTCAGTTCCAGAGGACCTTTATTCCCCACATACGTTGGACAGTGGAACAGCTTTCTAGAGGATGTCGTGGATTTGGAACTTCAGAAGTTCAAGGGAAGATGTAATACATTACTACCCTTATAATATTCTCCTTGCATTTGACTACATTTTGATCGGTTTATTGAATTTTTTTTTTTTTTTTTTTTTTTATAAGTGGGATCTCTTCCTTTTGTGTTATCCTTTACCTCCTTTTCCTTCTTCCTAATGAACACCATATTCTTTGGAAGCTCGTATTTCAAGTCAGTGGCCCCTTTGGTGGGCTTGTTCCATGTGAATATGTTTCATCCTCTGAATAATGTGTATATATATACATAAGGAGGAACCTTCCAAGCTATATATCAGGCGAATATTATATAAAAAATACAACGAATTGTCTGCAATATTTTATTTATTCATTGGAACTTGCTGGCGCCTTGAGATGGAAGAAGAAGAAAAAAATAAAAAATAAGGCGCTCACCAAAGTATTCAGACTCATTAAACGACAGGGTACACAGAGTAGGTGGAGATGGCACACATGTTGCCCTCGTTCTTGGCCATCTTGATGTAACCTGACTCGCCCCAACTGTTGCCCCAGGAGTTCTTGACCAGCCAGTATTCGTAGCCTCCTTCTGTGCCGTAGCCGATGGCGGTCACGGCGTGGTTGGCGTAGTATGTGTCACAGCTGGGTTCGTAGTAAACACCTGTAGGCCATAAATTTGGATGTTATTTATTATATTATTAATTCAGAAGACGAAGCCCTATTCATATGGAACGAGCCCACCAGAGGAGACATTCTTTGACCTGAAATTCAAGCTTTTAAAGGAATGGGTGTTCGATAAGTCAATAGTTTGATAAAACAGAACTATTGCTAATTCGATAAATCAGTGAGTATTGCTAATTTGATCAATAAATTATTGTTAACTTCGAGTGACGCTGAACCGTTCCTCTTAATTCCTCGTGACAAAACCAAAGCTCAAAGCCTTTTCACTCACCGCCTCCGTAGCTGCCGAAGGAAGGCTGACCAGCATCGATGCAAACGCTGACGGGGCCTTCATCGTGGACAGCTTTCTGAAGGGCGGACTCACTTCCAGAGGCTGGTTCGACGTAGGACGAGACAGTGGCGCCAATGGATGAAGGGTCGTAATTGCAGTTCTGGTCCTGAGGGCGTAGAGGTAGAGGAATAGTTAAAAGGCAGCAGGGAAGATGATGTTGTTAGGATTCGAGGACTCAGTGACGGGAAGGTGGCTGGGTTACTCACAACAGCGCAGACTCAAACCCACGAAGAGGGACTACTTACAACAGCGTGTTAGTGATACGAAGACCAACTGCTAAGGGATTATTTACAATACGAGGAGGGATTACTTACAACAGTTAGGGATATGAAGAACTAGTATCAGGGGATTACTTATGACATCCTTTAGCCCCGTAACAAAGGATTTAAACGGAGAATCACTTGACAACAGTGCGGTGGGGAAAGACCTCGTGTTAAGGGGAGTACTTATTATCTCCACGACGAGGGATTAAGATATTGGTGTGAGGATATGAAGTCTTTGACAAAGGATCACTTACAACATCTTTCTTCTCCATGACAAGGAATCTGAAGGACATTTTGTATATGAGGCCTTTGACAAAGGATCACTCACAGGATCTTTCATATCTACGACAAAGGATCTGAGGAACTCTTTGGATATGTAGCCTTTGACATAGGATCACTTACAACATCTTTCATCTCCATGACAAGGAATCCGAAGGACTTTTTGGATATGAGGCCTTTGACAAAGGATCACTCACAGCATCTTTCATATCCACGACAAAGGATCTGAGGAACTCTTTGGGGATGTGAAGAGTCTGTGACATAGGATCACTTACAATAGCGTAGTAGGGGTATGAAGACTCGGTGTCGATTCCGCCGTTGTCTCTGATGTACTGGTAGGCAGCATAAGGCCAACCGCCTCCGCATCCATAGTTTCCGTAGGCCCAGGAACAGTCGACTAGATTCTGCTCGGAGAGGCTGACGAGTTCTCCGTACTTCAGGAAGTGCATGCCTTCCAAAGAGGCAACCTGCGGATAAAAAAAAAAAAAAAAAAAAAACAGATTGTTAATGATTTATCCAAAGGAAAAGAATGAAGATCTATGCCTATATGCCACTTATTATAAAAGTAAAGTAAAAATGATTTCTCTGGCTTATTCTTAGTCAATGTATAACACGATCATAATTAGAATTTAAACTGGGATTCCTATTCTTAGAGTAACAGGAAAGCTGATGATGAGAAATGAAGTCAATTATATAAGAAGACCAAAATTGAAATCAGAACTTTTGAAACTGAATAAAAAACCTTTATATTCGTCGCTTATTATCAGTAAAAAAATGTAAAAAAGAAAGTCATAATTACAATGATAAATGGGGAATAAAGTATCAAACCCTATTTTAATGATAATAAAAAAACTTAAAAAACGATAATAATAAAAATGTGAATGATAACTGAGAATTGGAATTATTCTCAGTGAAAAAAAAACATGAAAAAGAATTATTCTCAGTAAAAAAAAAAAAACATGAAAAAGAAGTCATAATTACAAAGAAAAGTGAGGAATAAAGTATCAAACCATATTATGATTATAAAATAACGTTATTTCTCTTGCTTATATAAAGCAAACTTTAAAAACGATAATAATTAAAATTGTAATAAAAATGGAGAATTGAAATGACAACTCACGGCAGAGAAGGCCCAGCATGAACCACACTGTCCCTGATCCTTCACGGGGGTGACAGCTCCCTTGGTCCTCCAGTCAACAGATTCAGCAACTCCTTCGAGGGACACCTCCATGGGAGGTTCGGTAGGGGGCTCAACCCTCCTCTCGAATCCTCCGGTCATCTGGGCCAGGAGTTCCTCGTGGGTCTGAGGACGAAATTGGGTTGTGTTATGCATCATGATTTCAGTTGTAACATAAACTGGTTTAATCATCTATGAAGTAAAGGTTTCTTAGATTCTACAATTTAGTGAATTAATATTCTGCGTCCTGTCTGGACGGCTGTAAGAGGTCCTATTTTGCACTGATATCCTGTCTAGATTGTTGTAAGAAATACTATCTTGTATTGATAGCCTGTCCAGACTGTTATAGGGAATCCTTTCTTAATCCTTAACTTGAAATTTCATAATGACTGTGACCAGTAATTTTAAGTGGTTTTTACTGATTTTCTTTTTTTATATTATTATTATTATTATTATTATTATTATTATTATTATTATTATTATTATTATTATTATTATTATTATTATTATTATTATTATTATTATTATTATTATTATTATTATTATTATTATTATTATTATTAAAAGCATGTTTTGTTTCTTAGCATTGTCGTCAAGGAGCTATGAAACTAACGCAATGGTTTTCCCGTATTATTATTATTATTATTATTATTATTATTATTATTATTATTATTATTATTATTATTATTATTATTACTTACCAGGTCACTGTACTTGTTGATTCTGAGGAAGTAGGACTTCTCTCCCTTCTCGTAGAGCTTGTTAAACTCCTCGATGTACTTCACCTTCTCCAAGAAGACACCCATCCTGTACGCTTCCTCGATGGCATTGGCGTAGGATTTGGTGTACGTAGTCTGGCGTCAAAAGGTATTGCGTTAGTAAATTTTAACATTTGCTTATATATATATAGGAATTGATTAATTTATGTCATTTGATGTCGAATGAGATTGCGTTAGTTAATTTTAACATTTGCTTATGTATAGGAATTGATTAATTTACGTCATTTCATGTCAAATGAGATTGCGTTAGTTAATTTTAGCATTTGCTTATATATATATATATAATATATATATATATATATATATATATATATATATATATATATATATATATGTATATATATATATATATATATATCATATATATATACATATATATATATATATATATATATATATAATAATATATATATATATATATATATATATATATCTAATATATATATATATATATATTACATATAGGAATGATTAATTTTAACCGTCGTTTGATGTCAGAAAGAATAAGCTCTAGTTAATTTTAACATTTGCTTATGTAGATGAACATTGTTTATATTACGTCTTTTGATGTCCAAAGATATTGCGTTAGTTAATTCTAACATTTGCTTATGCAGATGAGCATTGTTTATATTACGTCTTTTGATATCAAAGAGATGGCGTTAGTTAATCCTAAAATTTGCTTATGCAGATAGAAATGGAATATTTTGTAGTGTTAGTGTTGCATTTTGCTGCAGCATTTTAAGGTATAAGAAGTGAAAAGCTTTTGTAATATTATTCATGGATATGATATATAGAAGGTTAAATGCTTATAAGGATGTCTATGCATTTACATTATGCACCCACATGTATGTATGTATGTATGTATGTATGTATGTATGTATGTATGTATGTATGTATGGAATAACTTACCTTGAAGGTTTCCCATTCGGGAGTGGCGGCTGCCACAGCCAGACCGCAAAAGATCAGAACCAGAGTCTTCATCTAAAAATCAAATTAATAAATGAATAAATGAATCAGTAAATAAATAAATGAATAAATATATGAATGAATAAATAAACAAACAAATAAGTAAGTAAGTAAGTAAGTAAGTAAGTAAGAAAAGAATAAATAAATAAATAAATAAAATAAATAAACTAAATAAATAATAATAAATAAATAAATAAACAAGTAAATAAATAAATAAATAAATAAATAAATAAATAAATAAATAATTCATTCATTAATAATCTAGATATATAAGAGAATTTCGCAAGAAGAATAAAGTGCACGTTACATTTTTTGTAATAATTTTATTCAAAGCGATGTGATGTTTAATATATCCTTCAAAAAGGATACGATAGTTTTTGATAACTTTAAAAGTGTATCAATACATTCGCTTAGAAATCATTGTAAATTAGTGAATGCTGTGCATTTGCATTTGCAATCATTGTTTGCTGCCTTTCATTAGTCAACAACCATTTTTAGAATCATCTAATCTTCATTCCCCCATCTTCCTGCTATAGATAGTTATTCCCAGATGACGATCAGTCTAAAAAACTATGTTTATCGAGAACAATTCACCGAATCGGTATTTACATTATTAGGTCAATTTCCAAATTTGAATAATGGCAATGATAGTGAAAAAAAGGCATTACAATGTTAAATACATGACAGATATTAAAGTGACCAAATATGAAGTTGTATAATCTGAAAACAACAAAGGACTCGAAGTTCGAATCCCAAAGTTAATAATATATGAAAAGCATTTGACCTTTACTCAAAGCGAACGTAAAATCTTATTGGTACAATCTAACAATGAAATCCAAAACCCAAATTCTGTTGATGGTCGATTAATGAAAATGTCATACATTTATTTCGAGCGCTTACTAATGTGATAATTAGCTTCAACCTGATCGTGATAAAAGGGAGGTTGTTATAGTACTTGAAAATAAAAAAAAATAAAAAACTAAGATTTATCTTGGGACATCCAAGACATTGGCAGTATATAAAAGAAGATGAAATCTAGTTTGCAGAAATTGATACAGAACTACAAAATTTCTAAAAAAAAAAAAATCACTTGTTTCATTGTTACAGTATTGAAAAATTCAAGAAAAATATTTCCTTTAGAAGATTTTTGTTTGGTGACGAAAATACAGAACTACGAAATTTATCTAAAAGAAAAAATATCCATTGTTCCATTGTTACAGTACTGAAAAATTAAAGAAAAATATTTCCTTTAGAAGATTTTGGACTGCTGACGAAAATACACTAAGCTTGGTCTTAGGACATTGCAGATATTGCCAATATATATAAAAAAACAATATGAAATCTAGTTAACAGAAATTGATACAGCACTACAAAATTTATCTGAAAGAAATAACATCCCTTGTTCCATTGATCTTACCAGTATATTAAAACAATTTAGCTTGAAGAAATTTTTGTAGCACTAGAAAATTTACATAAAAAAATTAATAAATAAAAAAAAGTCCCATCTCTTTAGACTGAAGAATTTATTACAGCACTTAACAGTTTATCAAAAAATATCCGTTCTCTTTTCTCTTCCTTTTAAAAAGGAAAAATAGAGAAAGGAGTAGGAACAACAGATCTGATTACTTACGGTGCCAGAGTGTGTGGAATCAGAGTGAAGCCCCAGTATTTATGCAGGCATGACAGCAAGCAAAAAATAAGGACCCTTATTTTCGTTACTGTGGGAATATTCATTATCTCAGTCAACATTTAGCAGCCTTGCACAGCAGCTCAAGCTTTCTCAGGGTCATTTAAGGTCACTTCGTATTTTTTGTTATAATAGCATGATAATGGGTTGAAAAACTGATCAACGTTTTTATAGTTTATTAAGTTCGAAAGAGATTAATGGAGGGACGAGAGAAAATGTACTTGCATGACCTTATTTACTGATATTATAGATTGGGCAAAAACTTTTTTTTTATAGAACAAAGTTTCAAAATTGAGTTTTTTTGTGAAGATAACATAATTATCGTATACCAGATGTTACTTAAACAAATGAATAAGCATTTTATTTTATCTATATCTTGTCATTCATCAATATTTTTCCGTGGGTAGAGTGCACATCTCTCTCTCTCTCTCTCTCTCTCTCTCTCTCTCTCTCTCTCTCTCTCTCTTTCTCTCTCAGCTTCTTTTTTGGTTACAGTACCTGTTATTTGTATTGTCATTCATCATTGCTTTTACCTGGGCATAGAGCACCTCATCCTCTCTCTCTCTCTCTCTCTCTCTCTCTCTCTCTCTCTCCTCTCAGTCTACTACTCCCTCTATACATATGATACTCAGCACTCAATGATTAATCGTGGACAATTATTTAACCTTTCCCTGTGAGGATATGTACAACTTCCTTTACTCAAGCAAATCCACTTAATAAGTACATTTCTGTTTCTGCATTCATTGTTCTGTGCAATAACTCTACTTCTTTATCACTATATCGCGTGTATATATATATATATATATATATATATAGATATATATATATACTATATATCATATATATATATTTATATAATATATATATTAATTATATACATATATATATAAAAAATTTATATCTATATATATATATATATATATATATATATATATATATATAATATATATATTATTTATATAAGATAATATATATATATATTATATATATATATATATATATATATTATATATATATATATATATATATATATATATATATATAATATATATATATCAATTCAAGCTACAAATGTCCTTTAATATCTAAATTCACTTTACCTCCCAAATGCATATACTTTCATATATGTACCGAAGGGGAATTTTTTTTTAGTTAATAACAATTTCGTCCCCCCATGGGATCGAACCACCGTCCAAGTGGACGGGGACGAAATCAGGACAGTCAGTGACGCTATCCAATCAGCCAACAGAGACGCTATAAGTTATATCGATTGACCTTATCACCTCGACCTCGGTGCTTTGAATTAGAATCGATATGGAACCCCGTACCATGAGCCAATCGAGCTACGACGTAGCCTTTTGTTATGAATAATTCACTCGAACCGTGAATCCATTTATATATCAATTCAAGAATCAAATGCCTTTATATCTAAATTCACTTTACCTCCCAAATGATATATTTTCATATGTCCGAAGGGGAATAGTTGATAACAATGTTCCCCCATGGGATCGAACCACCGTCAAGAGGGGACGAAAATCAGACAGTCAGTGACGCATCCAACAGCCAACAGAGACTATAAGTTATATGATTCTACCTTAGCACCCTCGATCGGTGCTTTCGTATTGAATCGATCGGAACCCGTCTACCATGTTAAGCCAATTCGAGGTGACGCACGTAGCCTTTTGTTATGAATAATTATCACATCGAACCGTGATCCTTTATATACAATTCAAGCTACAAATGTCCTTTAATATCTAAATCACTTTACCTCCCAAATGATATATTTTTCATATATGTACCGAAGGGGAATTTTTTAGTTGATAACAATTTCGTCCCCCCATGGGATCGAACCACCGTCCAAGTGGACGGGGACGAAATCCGGACAGTCAGTGACGCTATCCAATCAGCCAACAGAGACGCTATATCGATTCTAATTAAGAAAGCACCGAGGTCGAGGGTGATTTGTAAGGTCAGAATCGATATGAACTTATAGCGCCTCTGTTGGCTGATTGGATAGCGTCACTGACTGTCCTGATTTCGTCCCCGTCCACTTGGACGGTGGTTCGATACCATGGGGGGACGAAATTGTTATCAAATAAAAAATTCCCCTTCGGTACATATATGAAAATATATCATTTGGGAGGTAAAGTGAATTTAGATATTAAAGGACATTTGTAGCTTGAATTGATATATAAATGGATCACGGTTCGATGTGATAATTATTCATAACAAAAGGCTACGTGCTGTCAAACGCTCGAATTGGCTAACATGGTAGACGGGGTTCCATATCGATTCTAATTACGAAAGCACCGAGGTCGAGGGTGATTTGTAAGGTCAGAATCGATATGAACTTATAGCGTCTCTGTTGGCTGATTGGATAGCGTCACTGACTGTCCTGATTTCGTCCCCGTCCACTTGGACGGTGGTTCGATCCCATGGGGGGACGAAATTGTTATCAACTAAAAAATTCCCCTTCGGTACATATATGAAAATATATCATTTGGAGGTAAAGTGAATTTAGATATTAAAGGACATTTGTAGCTTGAATTGATATATAAATGGATCACGGTTCGATGTGATAATTATTCATAACAAAAGGCTACGTGCTGTCAAACGCTCGAATTGGCTAACATGGTAGACGGGGTTCCATATCGATTCTAATTACGAAAGCACCGAGGTCGAGGGTGATTTGTAAGGTCAGAATCGATATGAACTTATAGCGTCTCTGTTGGCTGATTGGATAGCGTCACTGACTGTCCTGATTTCGTCCCCGTCCACTTGGACGGTGGTTCGATCCCATGGGGGGACGAAATTGTTATCAACTAAAAAATTCCCCTTCGGTACATATATGAAAATATATCATTTGGGAGGTAAAGTGAATTTAGATATTAAAGGACATTTGTAGCTTGAATTGATATATAAATGGATCACGGTTCGATGTAATAATTATTCATAACAAAAGGCTACGTGCTGTCAAACGCTCGAATTGGCTAACATGGTAGACGGGGTTCCATATCGATTCTAATTACGAAAGCACCGAGGTCGAGGGTGATTTGTAAGGTCAGAATCGATATGAACTTATAGCGTCTCTGTGGCGGTGATTGGATAGCGTCACTGACTGTCCTGATTTCGTCCCCGTCCACTTGGACGGTGGTTCGATACCATGGGGGTGGACGAAATTGTTATCAACTAAAAAATTCCCCTTCGGTACATATATGAAAATATATCATTTGGGAGGTAAAGTGAATTTAGATATTAAAGGACATTTGTAGCTTGAATTGATATATAAATGGATCACGGTTCGATGTGATAATTATTCATATATATATATATATATAATATATATATATATATATATATATATATATATATATATATATATATATATATCACACACACACACACACACACGCACACACACACACACACATATATATATATATGTATATATATATATATATATATATATATATATATATATATATATATATATATATATATAGGTTTATTGATCCTCCCCTCGTCTTCCCAGTATCATAAATTTTTAATTATTTGCTAGGAGAGCAGCCATCTTATCCCTAACATTAGCTGACTTTAGGCAGGAAACACAAAGCAGGCCAGAGATCGTCATTTCCGTTAGTAACGGGGAAATAAAGACTTATCTAAACATTAGGGACATATCCCAAGGGGAGTGTGTAGCTAGCTAGCTAGGTACATCTTAGGCCTACTATTAAGATCCTTTATCCTGTGAACCTTCTTCTGGCCGTATGCCTATTTTCAGGATGACCTGCCATTTTGGGGGGGGGGGGGGGGGGGAATGCTGCCCCCAACGCCTAGGATTCGCACCTGAATCTGTCCTCAGTTCAACACAGTCGTTGACCCAGGACAGACGTCCAAGCCAGCCTGCCCATAGGCATACCAAGGCGTTTAACTGGCATGCCCTGAACTCTGGCAAAGCCGATGCCAACTTCTCCAAATCTCCTCTACATAAGGCACACAGGACCGGGTACATCTTGAGCTACAGTTATATTGCCAGTTCTTTTCTTCCGAGTTAAATAAACTCTTCCACATTTTCCAATTCAAACTCCTACTTCTCAAATGAACATCCCTTTGTTCCCTTTCTGCCTCGTGGCCGCATGCTACCTTTTGTGATAGTCCCAGATAAACAAAGTCTTCATTGAGCATTTCATTCAAGTACTAGAGTTCCTCCCCCAGTGTGTGTTAAATAAAAGTGACTGCCCTTGTAGCTGAATTATTGTGCAAGAAGTCTTTATTTTATGTTGTGTTTAATCTGGGAACTCATTTCCAGATTTGCTGAGTCCGTGGTACGTCTCCTAGCAAGAGCTTCCTTACCGCTAGATACCTATTATCAATTTTGGAAAACCAGCAGTGCAGTAGTATTTGATTTTGGGTAGCTTTTCCATATTGTGAAAGATAGGAGCGGTCCAGACATTATACGGCGCTCTGACTATACGTGTGGCCAATTTGCCTTGCCTTTATCCCAGGCCAGTTAATGTTTCTTGTAAATAGATGTAAATTAGACTAATTAGCTGGGTTTTCAATAGCGACTTTCCAGAGACAAAACTATAATCCCTTTTACAATTATCTAAGGTAAGTCAGAGGTGCTCCATTTTCCATTATTCCCTCTCAATTTCCCCTTACGTATACATACATACATATATATATATATATA
>NC_087217.1:51342367-51367367 GCF_015104395.2 Macrobrachium nipponense | reverse complement strand
ATGGGTGGGCTGTGGATGGGCGGGTGTTGGATGGATGAATGGTGGATGAGTGTGTCTAGTTGGATGGATGCTGGGATCCTAGGATGGGATTTGACGGAATGAGGGAATAAGCATAGAGAAAAGGGTGGATGTGTGTAATATGGATGGGTGGTGGATGGGGGTGTCTAACTGGGTGGGTTCTGGGGTCCTATAATAGGTGGGGGAGGAGGGTTCAGTTGTTGGTCAATCTGTTCCTAATCAAAGAATGGTAAAAATATTGGGAAATTCAATTTTTCACTCGATTACTCAGACAAACAATGACTCATAATAGAAGCCGATTATATTGCTATGTTTATCACTGGTTATTTTTAGAACATAAGTAATTTGATCACTGGTTATTTTTAGAACATAAGTAATTTGAAGTTTTCATTAATAAAAATGCAATAGAAGCAGCTTCTTGCTCCGTAACCGAACGTGGGGTCTAAATTTTATCTTGCACATATAAACAAACAAATATATTGGCGACATAAATAGACATACCTGCATGTAAAAAATACCCTTATTAATAACGCAAATACAACATTCTATCACACAAAGAAAAAAATAAATAAAAACCAAGATACACCATTTCTCTTAGCACGGAGCAAATAAATAACCGTTTGCAATTTAACCTTGGCCCAGCATTTCCATTATAGCATCCTCAGAGCGCGAATTAAATTGAAGAATGAGTCAACTGCGCGTTAGAGTATACCTGCGCATCGGACAGGTCTTTATTAGCGATTTCACGTCAGATTACGGCTAATGGATGATGCAATACCGACCAACGTTCGTGAGCCGATTCGTTCGCGGGATCGCGAAAGCCTTATTTCATTCGGGAACTAGTGTTGCATGAACCTGAAAGTGCATGTGTGTGTGTGTGTGTGTGTGTGTGTGTGAGAGAGAGAGAGAGAGAGAGAGAGAGAGAGAGAATTTTGGAGTAAACTGTAGTGTACGAGGAAAATTATTGAGTATGCCTTTAAGTACGAGAGAGAGAGAGAGAGAGAGAGAGAGAGATAGGAACTTGGAGTAAACTCTAGTTTACGATGAATAAAGATAGAGTAAGCCTTTAAGAATGAGAGAGTGAGAGGGAGAGAGGGAGAGAGGATCTTGGAGTAGCCTGTAGTGTACGAAGAAAATTATTGAGTATGCCTCTAAGTACGAGAGAGAGAGAGAGAGAGAGAGAGAGAGAGAGAGAGAGAGATAGGAACTTGAAGTAAACTCTAGTTTACGATGAAAAAAATAGAGTAAGCCTTTAAGAATGAGAGAGTGAGAGGGAGAGAGGGAGAGAGGATCTTGGAGTAAGTAACCTGCAGTGAACGAGGAAAATTCTTTAAAGAAATCTTAACTGGCAAGTATATAGGATTAGTATAAAACAAGCTTCTTGGGCGACTCTTTATTTTAGGAGAGAGAGAGAGAGAGAGAGAGACAGAGAGAGAGAGAGAGTAAACCATAACTGTAACATACGAGGAATATGATAGATTGAGCCTTCAATTTTTCCATTCCTGTATCATTCATAGTCTTACACGACTCTCCATTTTTCCTCTATCTCCTTCCCCCAACACCATTTCCTCTCCCTCCACCACCACCACCACCACCACCCTTTTCCACATCGTTCTCCAACACCCTCACCCCCGCCCCTAACCCCCTTCTCCCCTTCCCCCTCTGAGGCGTAGTAATCCACAACTCATCCATCACTCGGGCCGAGTGACGGGGCCCCCGTGATAAACTCCTTCTCATTACTCCCCTCATGACCGGGGAGTTCGATGACGGATGACTCCAGGGACCTGACACGGGTGATTCGGGTCATAAGTGAAGGATGATGATGATGAAGAAGGGAGGAAGCGAGAGAGAGAGAGAGAGAGAGAGAAGAATCGGGGTAGGGGGGAAAGTGGTAACCCACAAGTAGGTTAGGGTAATTACTTATCCATAATAAAAAAGAGACCTTTCTATTTTCGAAAACAGAGAGTGAAAGAGAAGATAAAGAGGAGAGAGAGAGAGAGAGAGAGAGAGAGAGGTGGGGGGAAAGTAGTAACCCACAAGTAGATTAGGGTAATTATTTATCAATAATAAAAAAAGAGAGTCCTTTCTATTTTCGAGAGCAGAGAGAGAAAGAGAATAAAGAGGAGAAAGAGAGAAAGAGAAGAGAGAGAGAGAGAGGACCGAGAGAGAGAGATGAGAGAGAGAGAGAGAAAGGGGGCGTGGGGGGGGGGGTGGGGGGAAAGTGGTCACCTACATGTAGATTAGGGTAATAATTTATCCATCCAAAAAAAGGAGGCCTTTCTATTTTCGAAAACAGAGAGAGAAAGAGAATAAAGAAGAGAAAGAGAGAGAGAGAGAGAGAGAGGGAGGGGGAGAATCAGGGGTGGGAGAAAGTGGTAACCCACAAGTAGGTTAGGGTAATTATTTATCCATAATAAAAAAAGAGGACTTTATATTTTCGAAAACATAGAGAGAAAGAGAATAAAGAGGAGAGAGAGAGAGGTGGGGGGAAAGTGGTAACCCATAAGTAGGTTAGGATAATTACCTATCCATAATAAAAAAAGGGGCCTTCCTATTTTCGAAAACAGAAAGAGAAAGAGAATAAAGAGGAGAGAGAGAGAGAGAGAGAGAGAGAGAGAGAGAGAGAGAGAGAGAGAGAGAGTCCACAAGTAAGTTAGGTAATCATTTACACCTCAAAATAAAGAGGTCTCTTTTTTTCGAAAACACAAAGAGAGAGAGAGAGAGAGAGAGAGAGAGAGAGAGAGAGAGATCGAATGAATTTCATGACCATGACTCAAAAATGCCAATGCTGATGAATGTTGCTATTTGAACGATAAAAGAAAAAAAAAGAATGTTGGCTAAAAGGGTTAAATTATTTCGAAATATAGTCAGGGGAGCGTGAGAGATTTGATTGAAGTACTCCATCACGACAATAATAAC
Organism: Macrobrachium nipponense; assembly: GCF_015104395.2. Taxonomy (NCBI): domain Eukaryota; kingdom Metazoa; phylum Arthropoda; class Malacostraca; order Decapoda; family Palaemonidae; genus Macrobrachium; species Macrobrachium nipponense. The sequence goes on along the minus strand of NC_087217.1, from coordinate 51,364,430 downwards.
CTTATCGGCTAATGTACCCTACACACACACACACACACACACACACACACATGTATATATATATATATATATATATATATATATATATATATATATATATATATATATATATAATTGTATGCATAAATATAAATAAATATATATATATACTATATATATATATATATATATATATATATATATGTGTGTGTGTGTGTGTATATATACATATAACACATATATATATATATATATATATATATATATATATATATATATATATATATAGATATATTGTTATTTATACATACAATATTATATACAATATAAAATATATATATATTATATATATATATATATACATACATATATATATATATATATATATATATATAGATATATAATATATATATATAAATATATATATATATATCTATATATATATATATATATATATATATATATTTACCATATATATATACATGAGTGATTAGAAAAAACAATTAAAAGCAATTTCATATGAGAATAGTGATATACTACTTCAACATAAAACTTTCTCAAAAACGAATTGCTGTTAAAAAAAAAAAATAATACTCATGTCACTGAAAACTTAACTTTCTTCGACAATATCGTCTATGAAACTGACGACGTGATTTTAAGAAACCTGATAAATTACCGAAAGAATAAATGTGATATATCACCAAGAGCACAAAAGCCGATGTTTCGTGACTTCAATCAAAAGTCTAAATGGCTACTTTGTCTGATGTAGTTCCAGTTGGTGATGTTTTTTTTTACTTCTTATGTGAATGTCAGTAAAAAAATGGCATTGTTAAGCTTTGTTACCAACTGCATACTCTGCTGTCTGTCTGTCCGTCTGTCTGTCTGTCTGTCTGTCACACTGTCACCCACCCATGTATCGATTGGTTACAAAGCAGTAATCCTCTCTCTCTCTCTCTCTCTCTCTCTCTCTCAACACCAGAAAACATTTCAGTGTTACAATCTCTCTATTTCTTTATTCATTAGTAAATTAGACGTTTACTATAAGATTGTGAATTGCTTTTCAAATTCCGAATTTAATTAAGGTCATTGGAAAGTTTTTGTAGCTAATGATTGGTTCGTCGTTCGCAAATTAGCAAATCATAAAGAAAATATACATAAGTCAACATATTCCGACAAAGAAAATGAATAAGGTGAACATTGTGAATATCCTAATTGATGCAATAGGAAAAAGAATGCCAAAAGCATGCAAACTGTGTAAGGTGTGGTATAGCATAGTTAATCCACAAAACCTGATCAGAAAATGTTCTGCATGCAACATTCCGACGCATCCTCAATGTGCCGAAGTGATGCAAGATATGAGAAAGGATACCCGAATATTTTGCTCAACATGTCTATCATGGATAGACAATGTTGTTAAATCAAGAGGAAGAGGAAGAAGAAGAAGAGGAAAACGGGAGAGGAGTAAACAAAACTGAAATGACAGAAAAAAATAAGGAAAACAAAGAACAAGATAAAAGTATGGAGGCAGAGATACTCATTGATACTACATATGAGGCAATCAAGCAGCATACATACGAAGAAATAAATTACGATATGACAACACAAAGAAAATCCCGAAGAGACTCTACCCAGATCTGCACTCTGATGGGAAAGAGGAAAAAATGGACAAGAAAGACAAAGTCTGTAACCTTTTGAAAAGAGGGAATTGCAGATTCGGAGAAAGATGTTACTACAAACATCCCAAGGTATGTCACAACTATGAAATATATGGTAAATGTGCATACCTAGACGGCTATGAGGATGATTGCAGAGATCTACATCCAAAAATATGCAAAAACCTAAAAGAAGGAAAAGGATGTAAGTTCGACAAAAAATGTAAATATATGCACCCTGTAGCCATGAATCAAAATCAAATAAATTATCAATCAAATAATAAAATCCAAAATAAGAAAGAGACGAATAAAGAGAGGAACAAAGAATATCAGGTGAAGGAAAAAAGCAAGCCATCACCGCGATATGGAGTGTCAGCAAAAAATTTCCAAGCATCAGCTCCAAGATACAGCTCAAGAGATAAGAACTGTATTTATGATGCAAGAGGATATTGCAGATACGGAGAAAATTGCAGATTCAGACACAAAATGAATAATTATGATAAAGGAATATCAAATATTATGGAAAAGTTGGATTTTTTTATGTCAGAATTTCTGGAAATGAAGAAAAGAACAACATACCAGAACAGGAAAGAGACATGGGCAAATCCTTATTATTACCCATATTAAATGAAGGAGAAAACATGCAAATCATCATAGTGTTGAATGCGCAGGGTTTAGTTACGAGTAAATCAAAAAGAAAAATAGAGTTCTTAGAAGAACTAGCCCAAATTGAAAAGAAAATAGATATAATGAATATAAGTGGAAAAAACCTGGGTATTCCCAAAGGAAGGAATGGGGGAAGGATGATCAAATAAAAGGGTTCCAAACTTATAGATCAGATAGAATAAAAAGGAATCAAGGGGGAACCACAATATATAGGTAAGACAAAAAACAAGGAAAAATATATGAGAAATATAGTAATTCAGAATGTGAACTAATAGCGGTAGAATTTGAATCTGAAAAATTAATGAACATAGTAATATATAGACCCCCTAATACTAAAGAGTTTGACATAATAGAAAAATGGGATGATATATGTAGAAATCACAAGGACTGGCTATTCCCTCCTATCCGGGAGACTTTAACTTTCCTTTCAAGAACTGGAAAGAACGAATAGGAGATTGGGTGGTTGTATTTACATATAAAAAAGAGAGTAATAGTAGTGCAGAAGATAAGAGGCAATTCGAAAAGCTATTAGATTTGCTACTAGAATACAACATTCAACAAATAAATCACCTGCCAACATGAAAGGAAAATATTTTAGACCTAGTATTTGTGAATGTGGTGAATTATGTTAAAGAAATAATAGTTTATAATGCGAGTATTTCAGACCATAATGTCAGAATTAACAGTCCATTCCAAAGCAAGTGAAAACAGAGATAAGCAAGAAATGAAAAAGTGGGAAGGATTTGGAAAATACAACTTCTACAGTAAAAATATAAAACTGGTTAGAAATACATGAAGAATTAAACAAAGATTGGGATAACATTTTCGTAAGTGATGATATAAGGGTAATAGGGCAAGATATTATATATATAGAGAAAAAATAGTGGATAAATATATACCGAAGAAGAAAAATAAACATCAGTCATGCATACCAAGAGACAGAAGGATCTTGTTACAGAAAATCAGAAAGTGGAAAAAAGGTCTTGCAAAAGAAAAAAATGTATGGAAAGTTATATAACTAAAAAGTAAGATAGAAAATGCAGAACAAAAATTATACAATCAAAAGAAAATGAAAAACGGGGACTTGGGAAGAAGAAAAAAAAAACCCTAGTAAATATTTCAAGCAAAACCCCAAAAAAACTATTATACTCGTATGCGAAAAAGATGAATAAAAGAAGAATAGAAATAGGCCTCTAAGAATTGAAGGGAGATTAACGAATGAAAAAAAAGGAAATATGCAACATATTGGCAGACGATATAAGAGAGAATTCACCCCTAGAATTGATAATGAAGATAATGATATAGAAGTAAGGGACGAAAATAGTAAATATCAAGCAGACATAGATATTAATGAAGCTGATATTGTGCAGGCTATTAATGAAATTAAAAATGGAGCTGCTGCAGGGCCTGATGGTGTCCCCTGCTATTTTTTTTTAAAGAAAGTAGTTCATTCTATCGCAAAGCCACTTGCAATATTATTAAGACAAAGTGTAGATACAGGCAAGATTTATGATGAGCACAAATTAGCATATATTACCCCTACTTTCAAAAGTGGATCAAGACTAGAGGCAAGTAATTATAGGCCTGTGAGTCTAACATCACATATTATGAAAGTGTATGAAAGGGTAATGCAGAAAAATATTTATTAAACATTTAATAAAAAATAATTTGTTTAATAGTAGGACAATATGGTTTCGTAGCCCCGGAAAAAGTACACAAAACCCAACTGTTAGTCCACCATGAGAACATATACAAAATATGAAAAAGGCGGGAAATGAAACAACAGATGTGGTTTATCTAGACTTTGCAAAAAGCTTTTGACAAGATAGACCATAATATATTAGCAAAGAAAATTAGAAAAAACATAACTATAGTGGATAAAGTAGGAAGATGGTTAAATGAATTTTTACACAACAGAAAAAACAGATAGTTATTGCAAACGATGAGAAATCGGATGAAGCTAAGGTAATATCCGGTGTGCCACAAGGTACGGTGTTAGCTGCATTAATGTTTGTTATCATGATTGCAGACATAGACAGTAATGTTAAGGACTCGGTAGTGAGTAGTTTCGCCGATGACACAAGAATAGTAGAGAAATTACTTGTGATGAAGATAGGAACGCGCTACAAAGAGACCTTAACAAAGTATATGATTGGGCAGAGGTAAATAGGATGGTATTTAACTCTGATAAATTCGAATCAATAAATTATGGAGACAGAGAAGGAAAGCTATATGCATATAGGGGACCTAATAATGAGACAATCACAAATAAGGAAGCAGTTGAAGACCTTGGTGTGATGATGAATAGGAACATGTTATGCAATGATCAAATAGCAATTCTATTGGCAAATTAAAAGCAAAAATGGGAATGTTGTTATGGCACTTCAAAACAAAGAAAAGCTGAATACATAATTATGCTTTATAAAACATATGTTCGTAGTCCACTTGAATATTGCAATATGATATGGTACCCACACTATCAAAAGGATATTGCACAAATAGAGAGTGTACAAAGGTCCTTTACAGCTAGAATAGAAGTTAAGGACTTTGACTACTGGGAAAGACTACAATCCTTAACATTATATAGTCTAGAAAGGAGAAGAGAACGCTACATGATAATTCAGTCATGGAAACAGATAGAAGGAATAGCCGAAAACATCATGGAGCTAAAAATATCAGAAAGAGCAAGCAGAGATACATTAACAGTGCCCAAAACTATACCAGGTAAATAACGAAAGCACACAGGACATTAATCCACTACGCACCAGCATCGATAATGCAGCGTCTATTCAATGCGTTGCCAGCTCATCTGAGGAATATATCAGGAGTGAGCGTAGATGTGTTTAAGAATAAGCTCGACAAATATCTAAGCTACATCCCAGACCATCCAAGATTGGAAGATGCAAAATATACCGGAAGATGTACTAGCAGCTCTCTGGTAGACATTAGAGGTGCCTCACACTGAGGGACCAGGGGCAACCCGAACAAGATGTAAGGTCTGTAAGGTAAGGTCTCTCTCTCTCTCTCTCTCTCTGTCAATCTAATTGTTTGTTAGGCTTTTGAGTCATCTTACATGCATATATATATATATATATATATATATATATATATATATATATATATATATATATATATATATATATATATATGTATATATATAATATATGTATATAGTATATATATATATATATATATATATATATATATATATATATATGTATATAATATATATATATATTATATATATATATTATATTATATATATATATATTAATAAATAATCATACATATCTTGACACTGGTTTCGTTCATATACACAAACAATAACCAGAGGTGATTCTGAAGAATGTATATAAATAAAAAGTATATAAATAAAAATATTATTCAACAAATACTTACAAAACCCTGTGAAATATTCAACCTCATATGTTAATCCAATTATTGATTTGGTTATAATTAAAATATTCCCAAAGTCTCTTTCTGTAAGGAAAAGACACTGAAAGCAGAATGAGTTTTCATTTCATAACGTTTGTAATACCAGCTACATGACCTTTAGAAATATTTAGTTTCTCTGATGCTGGTAAAGCAATATGAAATTGTTAAACAAATTTAGTTTGTCTAATGTTATAAATATAATGAAACATTATTAGTTTAAGTGTGGATCATGCGTAATTATATGCTCTCTCTCTCTCTCTCTCTCTCTCTCTCTCTCTCTCTCTCTCTCTCTCTCTCTATATATATATATATATCTATATATAATATATATATAATATATAATATATATATATATATTATATATATATATATAAATATATATATATATATATATATATATATATATATATGTATGAATGTATGTATATATGTATATATATATGTTGTTTACACCTTATGATACCTGTGTAAGACTATCTTTTCCTGTGAACTATTAATTACATTTCCAGATGCCTCACTGCACCGTATCATGAGCCGATAACCCAAGTAAAAACAAGAAAAAAAAAGCACACACACACACAACGATAAAACGGCAAAGTATCCAAAGGTCGAGGACGTCACTGAGAAGACGCAAACAATGGCCGAATGCTCTTTAACCTCGGCCGTAAGTGGCTCACAATGGATGGTCAAATGCGCTCGGGAGGGTTGGCATTGTAGCCTAATTGTTACGAATGCGAGTGGAGATCTCAAGCGCATTATGCCCACTAAAGAGGGGGCAATAAGTTTCAATTTTGGCGACTGCAGATATGAATAGAGACATGAATATAATGACTAGAGAAAACAGTAATCTGGTAGAAAGGGCTCCATCAAAAAGGCCGTTTGGGCGACCGCCAATTTTCCTAACAAGCTGGACAATAGCGACGAAGACACTTATTCGTCTCGCTATGCTTCTAGTGACAGATTCTACACATATTTATTTTCGTAAATCTAAGATAAGTAGCCCATTTTTCTACTAGAGAAATTTGAGTCACATCGTACCATATAATAATAAGATTATTTTCTTTTTTCGGCATCCAGTCTGTATAAATATTTTTTAATATAACTTTTGCGTTTTAGATTTTGAAAATATTTCAGTTATAGTTAGCAGAGAACTTTTTTATGTGTCCATATCTCTAATACCTCGTGAGATCGTGAATATGCTTTTTTCATATTTTCCATTTGTATATAAATCAGTAAAGCATATATATAAATACGAGATATATATATGCATATATATATATATATATATATATATATATATATATATAATAAAGCCATACTGAAGATCTGACAAGGCATTATATACATGAATACACACACACACACACACACACACACACACACACACACACACATATATATATTATATATATATATATATAGTAATAGTGTGGCACAGTGTCGTTATTCCAAGGGACAATAACTTAATAATACTTAAGAAAAAGGCACGAAACGGATAATAAGAAAAGAAAGAGGGATAAGAGAATGAAAATAATCAATTTTACGAAGGTATCGTTTTCTCGGACTCGACCCAAAACGATTAGGCGTTAGCCCACAGGCATCTGGTCTGCATCTCCCAGGCATCTTCGAGAAAATTGGAATCCAACCATTACGCTCATCTCCAATGATTAAGTGATTCTCTGGCACGCCCGACATTTGTTGACACTTCAAGCGTCGGAGAATTAATGTAAGGTGGACCTTTTCAAGAGCCTTCTGTTTAATATACCAAGGGAAAATTCAAGCTTCCTTGTTTTCAAAGGTGGATCATGTGAAAATCTAAGCTCCACCCTTTGCAAAGATAGGCCTATAGTATCGACGAATCAAAAGCCATGAGTGTTGGTCATAGACAGCCCAAAAGGAGTATCAACGAATGACCTATGAGGTTACCAAGGGATACGCCCCTTAGAAGCCAGGACATAAGAAGGAAGCGCTATACAAATTCAAAGCCTACGAATTACTGTAGAAGACCTGACAGGAAGGCGGTCTTGTATAATGTTTGCAGCCACTAAGGCACAAGAAGTCCTTTCAGAAAATGCCCACACCCAGTCAAAAATCCAAATAAAAATCCAAAGGCGGGGCTAAGGAGATTTCAACTGAACAAAAAGGCGAGACAGAGAGAGAGAGCAAGCAGAAAAGGGAGCAGAGAAAAAAGGGGAACAGAGAAGCCAAGAGAGAGAACAACTGGGGAGCCTGAGGGGAGAGCTGCAGTGGCATGGCCGTGAAACAGAGAAAGACAGAAGAATCCCCAGAAGAAGATCAAGTGCAAAAGTGTGGTGTGCGAAGCAATCAAAGACAGTGAAAGTGACAATCAATACTCAGTAAATTTCCCTCGTGCCTATAGACTCGTAATTGCAACAAGTGCCAATTAAGTTTTATCAGTCCAAAAGCCCAGTAACTCAAAGTGGAAAAACTTTGTAAGAACCCTAACGAAGAATAAACCTATGTTAAGAAAATATCAATCTTCATTTCTCATCCAAAACGATAACCCTTTTTGCTAATTCCCCAAAGTACAGCCTCCACGGCACACGTTACCTTAGAGCTGTGTACGAGAAAGTAAGTACCGTCACAGATTTATTGGTGGCAGAGCGACGGGATACGATGAGATACAGATTGATATAGTGACAAGATTAATTGATGTCCAGCGGTAAGGATAGGAAGAGACAAAAGAGACAGCAAAGAAATGGTGATTAGCGACGTGATACGAATACACGAATGACAGTTAAAGACAGCGGACGCGAAACAGAATCAAAAGTTTAGTGTCGGCATAAGAGATTTCAATCCATTCACGCCACTCGAAAAAGAAAGTTCTCCCCAAAGACAGTTACCAGTGCTTCCCCAAATACAAAGACAGTTACCGAGTTGTAACAATAAAAGCGCTCCAAAAAAAAAGCCACCCACACTTTGCGAAAGTAAAACTCCACTCTGAAGAACAAGAACAGTCGTTCCACTAGAAGAACAAGATGTCGAAAGCATGAAGAAAAATATCAAGAGGAAAGAAAACGATTCCCGAAAAACGCAAAACAGTCAAAGCAATCGAGAGAGAGAGAGAGAAGTCCCCTTCCCGCAGACGTAACAACGCATCATTCAACGCGCTGGTAGGCGAACGCAAGCTGTCAGACGTAAACCCGGGAGTCGAAGACGACGAAAGAAGTTAAGTCCAAAATAATATCCTCACACTTACATAACATCAAACTTTATTGAAAGTAAATTACGCGATTAACATTTCAGTTAGAACAATTTCTGGTATTTCAAGATTAAAAGATTTTCACTCTGAAAACCTTTTTTTGGCAACGAAACTACGATATTTCTTTAGTTTACTAATTATAACTAATCAGCTACTAAGACCTTTTCCCGAACATTTGTATTTACTAACCAATAACTTTAAATTTTAATTTCTAATTTTGATTGTGTCATTTTATTTTGATTTTTTGTGATTTTGGTTGTTTTTTGTAATTTCTTGTACTTTGTTTTTTTTGTTTTAGTATTTGCTTTTACTTTTATTCGTTACGTCGAATGAATGTTTACTTGTTTTATTTTGTTTGTTTAGGATAACAAGGGTAATTCACGGGAGGTTCTCTCGTTAGCGTACACTTTACGGTCAGTTCAGTATCGTTTTACCAGTACTGTTAAGAGGGTTTTGTTTGTTGTTTAAGAATCGCTTACCGGTAAACGTACGACTTTGAGATATTTTCTGGGAAAACGGAAAATTCTTTATTTTTTATGGTGATCGAATACTTTAGTTAAAAACAATTTATTGTTATTATCATTTTCTTTTGGGATATTACTGTCATAACTTGATACTTTTAATGATACTCAGTACTTAAGAAAAATTTCCATTAACGAGTCGATGGTCAAAGGGAGACCGACTCATCAGAACGTAAGAACGCCTGTGCTCACGAGAAGTCAAACAAGGAAATTAACCATGCCGGAAGGTACACAGTCCGCGAATTCGAGCGCAGCAGTAATGGGAACACATAAGGGACATGTGATTAATCACATAGCTAAATTTTGCGGAAGAAAGGATGGTCAGTTAGCTTGTAACTTAGAGAACTGGATAGAGCAAGTGGAGACACGCCTAGATAGCATAACGGGGACAGATAGAGAAAAGCTTATTGAAGCCAAGAGTTATCTTGATTTGGAAGCCGGAGGAGACTTAGAACGCTACGTCCACTCCGAGACTTACCGAGATCTTAAGAATTGGGAAGAACTGAAACGGTATTTTAGGAAGGTTTATTCCACAGTTGGGTGAAAGAGATCCAGTTACTAGCTTGGCAAGGATAGTGCGTCAATTTAAGTTAGACGAAAGACGTTATCAAGAGTTTAGCTCTCAGCTGTATAACAATATGAATGAATGGGGTAACTTCATGGAATCCACAGGTTGGATAGAGGTAGAAGGAGGCAAGCAAAAAATGCCAATGCAGGAAATCATGTTAAAAAAATATTTAGACTAGCAATAATGATTGGAAGCCTGCCAACAGAAGTCATTGCAAGGATGACTCGTAAGTGGGAGACATCCGATGATGTAGCAGAGATTGAAGAGGAGGAAACAAAAATCCTAGGTAGAAGACCTGAAGGAATCCTATATACAGACCTTTAGTCGCTATAGGACACAAAAAGAAAAGGGTCAAATAGATCTAGGACACCATCTAGAAATCAGAATAAGATGCCAGGTAAATCTTCTCAAGGAGGATTTTCGACAGTCACGTGTTATAACTGTCAGAAGAGAGGACATTATGCCAGTGACTGCCGAGGGATAGCCTTCTGTCCTTTCCATAAGAGAACAGGACATAGTGCTCGAGAATGCAGAAATAAATTGTTTCAGCTCCTAGAGGTAGATCTCAGTCGAGAGGCAGAGGTAGAAACCAAAGTCAATCTCCCCCAGTTAGAGGAAATAGGGATTCCGTCCCAAATAGATATGCTAATCAAACAGCAAGTATAGGGTATCAACCAGTTCAGTCAATGTCAGACGACGCAATGGGAAAATTTTCTGCTACTGGTACAATGAATCTTCCTCTATCAGAGAGAACGTCCGGAATGTCAAGGCTAAGCCCAGCTACACAAGGTTAGCAAAGTTGATGTAGGAAATGAATATAATTATAGACCATATTTCCCGCACATCGGTCTAGAGAAACCTATTGACATTCTTTGATACAGGAAGTCCTAAGAATATAATGTCAGAAAGGTGTATCGATTGTATTTTTCTCACTTAAGTTTGAAATCCAGCGGTAGATTGTAGAATACAGACGTCCAGGGTAATGATATCCACGTAATTGGACAGTTAGATTTTCCATTTAGGCTAGGAAGAATTGCTCTAAGAGAAAATGTTCTGGTAGCCAGAGATATACAATTAGCTTTGCCCATTTGCTGATAGGTTATCCAACTATGGCTAGACAAGGGATAAGCATTGATGCCCCTAGAGAACAATAGTGATTAACAACGGTCGTGAGATTTCTAGAATACATTATGCAAGTTAATTAAAAGAACCCAGACTCAAGAGAATCCCACGATGAAAGGTATCTTAAAGAAGGATAAGACGGAGGGAAGATATCCAGAATGCATCACGAGTTCACAACAGATCATTAACCTCTTAGAATCAAATCAATGCACTTATTTAAAGTTTAGAAAGGGAATTAAGACTTAAACAGGAGAAAGTACTTGGGTTAGAATGTACAGTAAATCCAATTTGAAGGGAAGGAAACTTTCACACTTACTGAAAAGTCGCAAGTAAACGGAATACATTATCTTCTAGTTTACATGAAGTCAGACAGAGCAAAATAGCGTTACAGATTACGAATAACAGAGAGGAAAGGTTAAATTAACACCAGGTACAGAGATAGCCTAGCAGAAGTATACTCCATACCTATCCGAGTTGTAGAACGGGGAAACAGTAGCAGCAATTAGTAAAGGAAATGAAAATTACGCTCAGGACATAAAACTGAGAAGAGCTAAAAATAGGATTTTCATTTAAAGGAAATTAGGTAAAACCATGTTAGAGAAGAATTCATAGACTTACTGTGCGAATATAATGATATAGTCGCTCTAGACGGCGACACCTTAGGAAATCCACGCGAAATAACGCACAAGATAGACATTCCATCAAACACAAAGCCAATTTACATACCAGCCTATAGAGTAGCACATTCCAGAAGGAGATCATTGAAAGAGAAGTACAAAGAATGAATAGGCAAGGAATAATAGAACCATCTAAATCCCCATGGTCTTTTCCACTTTTGCTAGTTCCTAAAGGGACAAAACTTACAGAATAGTTGTGGATTTCAGAAAATTGAACCAAATTACTGAAATAAAATGATCCTTATCCAATGCCGTCAATGCGAGATCTTATCGCCACTATAGGGTCCAAGAGATACTTCACCACTATAGATTTATTGCAGGATTCTTGCAAATCCCTCTAGACGAAGAAGTAAACCTTTGACTGCTTTTTCACTAGTAACGGCAGATACCAGTATGTAAGAATGCCCTTTGGTCTAAAGTCAAGCCCGGTAACTTTTGTAAGATTAATGGATAAAATTTTGGGCGATTTACTAGGCAAAGACGTACACTGTTACATAGATGATTTGGTAATAGCCACAGACACTATAGAGGAACACATAGACTTAGTCAGAGAAGTCCTAAAGAGATTAAGAAAAGCCAACCTGAAGCTTAAACTGAAAGAAGTGTAACTTCCTTAAAAGGAAAATAGACTACCTTGGTCATACACTAAGTGAAAAGGGCGTAGAAGTAAACGACTTAAAGATTAAGTCAATCAAGGAATATCCTACACCTCAGTGCAAGAAGGACGTAAAGTCATTCTTAGGTTTAGCAGGTTTTTACCGCAAGTTCATAGGGAACTTTGCAGTCATATCCGCACCACTAACTGAACTTTTAAAGGAACACGTATCATTTGTATGGACAGACGAGCAGCAAGAAGCATTCGATGAATTGAAAGAAAGATTAACACATCCGCCAGTACTTAGCTTCCCAGACTTCGGCAAAGAATTCTTTTTAGCCACGGACGCAAGCCACATTGGTATAGGAGCATGTTTTAATGCAAGACAAGATAACAAGTATAATGCGATTAGCTTATTACAGTAGGAAATTAAAGCCCTCAGAAGTGAACTACTCAGTAACAGACCTCGAGTCTCTAGCTATTATAGACGCTTTAAAGCATTTCAGATATATCATTTTTGGTTACAGATAACCGTGTTCACGATCATTCAGCTGCAGTAGAAATGCTAAAGAACCCTAATTTTTCTGGACGAAGAGCCCGTTGGTTCATGACAGCCCAAGATTATGACATAGAAGTGAAATATGTCCCTGGGAAGACGAATAAGGTAGCGATGCATTATCAAGATATGTATCACAAGATGATAGTATAAATATGATAAGTCAAGAAGAAGAAAAGAATGAAACAATGTGCAGTGACGTAAATGTACTTACCATGCATTATACAGAGGAGCTTTCCCGGCAAAATTTCATAAAGGAACAAGAAAGAGATGAAGATATAAGGGAACTGTTCAAATACGTTAGAAACGAAAGAAAACACAGCCAACAAGAATTAACCGAACTAGGTAGGAAGGTAGGATGTCCCACAGATGCACTAACGGACTAGATGGCGTATAATTGGATGTGTCACGAATATGATCCATTTGGTCAATTTCTAGGTGTACTGCACAAAAGGTTAGTACCTAAGAGTCTAAGAAACAAGGATCATTGAGCTAATGCACGATGATGACATGAGAGCTCACCCAGGAAGGGATGAGACAATTAGATTAATTCAAAGAACTTTCCATTGGAAGGAATTCACAAGGATGTTAGTAATTATGTGAAGAGCTGCAATACATGCAACAGCTACAAGGGAAGAACAGACAAGGAAGTACCACTAGGGAAATATCCTATCCCACAGACTCCTTTCGAAAGAGTATCTATGATCTTATCACTAATCTTCATACCACGAGTAAAGGGAATAAGAATATACTAGTATGTATCGTACGCGCTCACGAGATATACAGAGTTGGTACCACTAACTAGTAAAAGTGCCAAGGATTGTGCAATCGCTCTCTTTGATAGATATTTTGCAGATATTCTGCCCCACAGCTCATTATTTCTGATAATGGGACCGAGTTTCAACAACTCGTTAGTTCAAGAAATTTGTAACGCCTTTAAGGTAGAAAAGGTTAGCGATACAGCCGTATCACCCAGCTAGCAATGGCTTGGTAGAAAGGAATAACAGAAAGGTTTTAGACGTATTACGTCACACGTAGGACAGGATCCTGGGGACTGGGACGTCAATTTACTTTAGTCCAATTGTCATTAAATGCAAGGCATCATACGAGTACTCGAGCAACTCCCATAAAAGCTTTGATGGGATTATGAACCCAGATTACCTTATGCATGCTGAATCAGCCAATACAGCCTAATTACTCTGAAGATATCATGAAGATAAGAATCGGGAAACTTAAAGTAATCCACAAGCAATTGCACAAGAATTTAGAAGAAGCCCAGCAGCAATATGATAGAGAAGCATCAAAAAGGATTAAGGCCTGTAGACTACAAGAAAGGGGATGAAGTCTATATTAAGAAGGAAGTAAGAAGTGGTATTAATTATAAGTTAGCCACAAAATTCACAGGACCATACAAGGTCGTAGACGTACAAGAAACTAAGATAAAGGTTAAGAAAATGAATAAACCAAATGCCTCCACATATGCTGAATCATTAGAAGAAGAAGAATTTGGATAAACAAGGACAAGGTCAAGAGAACCAAAGAAGTTGAAGAATCCGAAATGACAGAGACGTCAGAAGAAAATTCCAGAAGAAGGAACTAGATATAACCTAAGAAATAGAAGAGTCACTTTTCAGTGAAACAGAAAGAACGAACCCATTAATTCATTCAATTATTCCCATGTATTTATTTGATTTCGTTATTGCTAAGTTTACCTTCATCGGTCGACTTAGGAATAATCTTTTATTGTTACAATTCTTACTTTAATTAGTCGGTTTGTAGCAATTTTTTTTTGGTTAAGATGCACTTAACTTCAAATTATTTTGACTTGAGGGAATTATTTGGGTTATGTAAGAAACGGTTTCAATGCGTAGTATAAGAATTTTAAGACGTATATTAAGTAACGTTCCATAAGACATTTTCTTAGAAGTAAAAGAATAAATAGGACGGGTTAAGATAGATATTAAGAGATTTAAGATAAGAGAATTCGTTTCAGAAATGATTATGATTTTAAAGGGGTAATTAATACACTTACTTTGTTCAAATCCATTGGATGTTGATTGATGAAAACTTACTAATAAGATATTAATCGATGTAGACTCACTAACAAGAAGTTAATTGATGAAGACTCATTAACAAGATAGTAGTTGTTGAAAACTTACTAACAAGATATTGATGGTGAAAACAATAACTAATTGTTGTCACAGTAGAAGAAAACCTACAAGTATTAACCACTAACCTGTTCCTTTAACCGAGTTGCCAATTTTGTTTTAGTATCAAGCAGTGAAGTTTATATTGTTTTAATGTTACAAGGGTTTACTCAGAAATTACAGTAAGAATGTCCAATGAAAATTTTGCATAAACACAATACACACTCTCAGTAGGAAGTCAAGGACACACTTGTTATTGCTACAAAATACACAAGGATATTTTCTCCCAGGACTTGTCTCCAGCAGCAGGTCACAGCCAACAAGAAGCCATCAGTGTCGTCAACGAAGAACGAAGTTTATTTTCCATAAAGAAAGACGATATCCACTAGATAGAATAGGACTGAGGACTGAACCAATCATGTACTGTAAACAATTGGATGTATCATTTTTTTTGCTTCTACCACTGCAATTTATATACTTTTGTGACTTAAGGGCTTATGTATGTTTAACTTTCAGTTTTCTTGTTTTTTTTGGTGATTTATTTGTGTTTGCATTCAGTATCACGTTTCTTAATGTGATTTACTCATATTTGAATTCAGTTTGATGATTCTTTTAATATTACTTAATCAAGTATTTATTCATATTCAGTTTTTATATGTCTGAATGTTACTTACTCAAGAAATTACTCATGTTTAACATTTCAATTTGATTGTTGCCCTTAACGTTACTTAATCAAGGATTTGCTCAATGTTACATTCACTTTTGATGATTTTGAGTTAAAGTTTCAAATGATTTCCAAGAAGCATAAGTTAGGAGTCCTCTTGTAGGTATAATATTTGCTTCAGCTTAGATAAACGCTGTCGGAGGTCAGCGAGGTAGCGGGCCGAGACTGTAATAGTGTGGCAAGTGTCGTTATTCCAAGGGGACAATAACTTAATAATACTTAAGGAAAAAGGCACGAAAACGGGAGGAATAAGAAAAGAAAGAGGGATAAGAGAATGAAAATAATCAATTTTACGAAGGTATCGTTTTTACTCGGACTCGACCAAAACGATTAGGCGTTAGCCCACAGGCATCTGGTCTGCATCTCCCAGGCATCTTCGAGAAATTGGAATCCAAAAACCCATTACGCCTCATCTCCAATGATTAAGTGATTCTCTGGCACGCCCGACATTTGTGACACTTCAAGCGTCGGAGAATTAATGTAAGGTGGACCTTTTCAAGAGCCTTCTGTTTAATATAACCAAGGGAAATTCAAGGCTTCCTTGTTTCAAAGGTGGATCATGTGAAAATCTAAGCTCCACCCTTTCCAAAGATAGGCCTCTAGTATCGACGAATCAAAAGCCATGAGTGTTGGTCATAAGACAGCCCAAAAGGAGTATCAACGAATGACCTATGAGGTTACCAAGGGATACGCCCCTTAGAAGCCAGGACATGAAGAAGGAGGCGTATACAAATTCAAAGCCTACGAATTACTGTAGAAGACCTGACAGGAAGGCGGTCTTGTATAATGTTTGCAGCCACTAAGGCACAAGAAGGTCTTTCAGAAAATGCCACACCCAGTCAAAATCCAAAAATCCAAAGGCGGGGCTAAGGATATTTTCAACTGAACAAAAAGGCGAGACAGAGAGAGAGAGCAAGCAGAAAAGGGAGCAGAGAAAAAAGGGGAACAGAGAAGCCAAGAGAGAGAACAACTGGGGAGCCTGAGGGGAGAGCTGCAGTGGCATGGCCGTGAAACAGAGAAAGACAGAAGAATCCCCAGAAGAAGATCAAGTGCAAAAGTGTGGTGTGCGAAGCAATCAAAGACAGTGAAAGTGACAATCAATACTCAGTAAATTTCCCTCGTGCCTATAGACTCGTAATTGCAACAAGTGCCAATTAAGTTTTATCAGTCCAAAAGCCCAGCCCGTAACTCAAAAGGTGGAAAAACTTTGTAAGAACCCATAACGAAGAATAAACCTATGTTAAAAAAATATCAATCTTCATTTCTCATCCAAAACGATAACCCTTTTTGCTAATTCCCAAAGTACAGCCTCCACGGCACACGTTACCTTAGAGCTGTGTACGAGAAAGTAAGTACCGTCACATATATATATATTATTCTATATATGGCATAGATATATATATCTATACATATGCATTATTGATTGATATTGTGCGAATATGTGAGCGAGTTGAGGTTTATACAAGGTATTAACTTTTTGTTCCCATCAAGTAACTTATCCCTAACATCATCCTACCAAAATCGACTAAATTACCAGGCGCCTATAACCACTTTTCAGTCCAATACAAACACATCGAATTTGCCTGGGCACTGGCCTAAGCTGTTTCTTCTCTGCTGGGCTCGAACTCGAGAATCTGGCATGTGAAATAAGACTGGACCACTTGGAGAGAGAGAGAGAGAGAGAGAGAGAGAGAGAGAGAGAGAGAGAGAGAGAGAGGTGGGGAAATTCAGTAGCGATAATACCGATGGGCGTCTGAAAACAGCCATATGGTGATGATCACTTGCGCTGGTTGCGTAAGATGTGCCTTAACTGGTTCATTTGTTCTCTCCTCAAGTTTACATTGTTTTATTTTTTGGTAAATATGCCAGCGCTTATGTATATATACATTGATATATAGCTATATTAATATATATATATATATATATATATATATATATATATATATATATATATATCTGTATATATGTATGTATATATATACATATATATATATATATATATATATATATATATATATATATATGTGTGTGTGTGTGTGGTGCCATGTAATATACATATATATATATATAAATATATATATATATCTATATATATATATATATATATATATAAATATATATATATATATATATATATATCTATATATATATATATATATATATATATATATTTATATATATATATATATATATATATCTATATATATATAGATATATATATAATATATATACCTATACATATATATATATATAATATTATATATCTATATATATATATATAGTATACTATCATATATATATATATATATATATATATATATATATATATATTATATATATATGATAGATATACAGTAGAAGTCATGATACTTTGCGTGGTAGGGAAGATGGCAGAAGAAAAAGAGTACAACAAACTAAAAATATTCAGGAAAAATCAATAATAAAGCAACCATCATAAAATTTGGATGATAATCACCAACTCCTGCCCGTAGTACTTGATAGGCATGCCACAATGTTTACGGACTTTCTGGAGTGTCCTTGGCATTGAATCTGAAAACCGCTGCAGGAGGGACTCGTACAGATCGTCCCAAGCACGTTTCAAACTTTGCCCTGAACAAGACGTGTCCACATTCAGTACTTTCCGTTTTTATGATTGCTTAATGATTGAAATGGCTGGGGAATTCCCTGGGCTAGTCATGGATATGTTCAATTCCACAATCTCTAAGCCACAAAGTATTCTGTTTGGCGGTATGATCCCCAGTGCTCGAATCTTAATCCAATGCCATTGAAAATCAGCCATTGAAACAAAAAAAAATTCGTCTGAGTGAAATTGACTAATTGGCTGATTTTCAATGGCATTGGATTAAGATTCGTGCACTGGGGATCATACCGCCAAACAGAATACTTTGTGGCTTATAAATTGTGGAATTGAATATATCCATGACTAGCCAGGGAATTCCCCAGCCATTTCAATCATTAAGCAATCATAAAAAGAAAGTTACTGAATGTGGACACGTCTTGCAGTGCAGTTTGAAACGCGCTTGGGACGATCTGTACGAGTCCCTCCTGTAGCGGTTTTCAGATTCAATGCCAAGGACACTACAGAAAGTCCGTAAACGTTGTGGCATGCCTATCAAGTACTAGGGCAGGAGTTGGTGATTATTCATTCCAAATCTTATGATGGTTGCTTTAATAATTGATTTTTCCTGATATTTTTAGTTTGTTGTACTCTTTTTCTTTTTCCTTCTCTTCCCTACCACGCAAAGTATTATGACTTCTACTGTATATATTTTGTATATATATTATTCTATATATATATATATATATATATATATATATATATATATATATAAGTGATGCTATTGTGTAAGAAATTTACGACATCAATAGCATAATTTATCACGGTATTAACTTTAAACAATTCTTTATTTCATTCTGAACAACGATATTAAATCTTCAAGAGAAAACATCTGTTTGGCAACTATAGACTGATTAATTAATAACTTAAGATAATTAAACGGCAGAAACTCTTCAGTGAGCGACTTTCCGTGAGTTTTTTCCTTCTATTTTTTGCACTAACTCAACACCCTCTGCCCCCTACCTCCCTACCCGTCCCCTCCGGTTCCGGTGAAAAATAAAAATGAAAATAAAATACTAAACAAACATCAATGATTCCTTGAAGCACAAGAATGTTTCCTGTATGGTAATAATACTCGTGAACTTTTAATAATGATTCTCTTTTTAAGACCCAAATGAATCTACTGTTTTCTTTTTCCCACAACTGAGTTGGGTATTTTTAAGCTAATGAAAGAAGGTCAGGAGAAATTAATGGCTCCGACTGACTTGTCCATTATGCCTGTCAATATGGAATCCCGTATTTGATGATATCTATTATGACTAATGTATCTAAGCAGACCAAGTTCAGGCTGTTTTGAAAGGCTAGGTTGTTATCATTATTTTTAGCTTTCTGTAAAAGAGAACTATTATGCCGGCTTTGTCCGTCTGTCCGCACTTTTTTCTCTCCGCCCTCAGATCTAAAAAACAACAGAGGCTAGAGGGCTGCAAATCGGTATGTTCACCATCACCCTCCAGTCATCCAACATATCAAATTGCAACCCTCTAACCTAAGTAGGTTTTATTTTAATTAAGGATAAAATCAACCATGGATCGTGCATCTGGCAGCGCTTTCCGGAGGCGTGGGACGCACCCTCACTCTACCGCATCTAGGAAGCAACTGAAGCGCTACCGGTCCGACCGGTCGTAGGTGATGATTTTATACAGCATTATACGTTGTACAGGAGACTCGATTGCGCAGAAGTCACTTCGGTGCATTTTTTACTTGTTTATTTCTGTGGAAACTGTTGTTACTTTCCTTCTGTTTTCATTGGTCTGATTTGAGTGAATTTTCATATTCAAGATCATCTTGGCCCCAATTTTTATTTGTTTTTGTAATAGAGCCTGGAATAATAATTAAATAATAATAATAATAACTACTAATAATTAATAATAATAAATAAAGTTTAATAAAATGATAACAAAATCAAGGGAATGCAGATCAATATGTCATCCCTGACCAGTATTATTCTCTATTCCTGAAGTCTTTCCAAAAATGGACGATCGATTTATCAGCCTCAAACAGTCCTAATTTACTGAGAGGACCAGGAACCACATTCAGGGATTTGCTTACCAAATATGGATATATTTCGTTAATCTATTAGGCCGGTCAATCCTGCTTCAGGACGTATTTCCTAAAGAAACTGATCTTGTTATTAAAAAAAAATAAGTTTTTAGGTATAAGTAAAAATCTTTTTTTAAATAAAATCCTCAAGTATCAAAATATTCATAATTGCTAAATATAACCTGTTCCTATATTCAAGTTTATTTAAAAAGTCGTCATTTGAACCACTGCATTGTCACGTGATGAGTATAGGACAAAAAGCTAAATTCGACCTACCATAATGTTTATATTAATATATTCATGAGTATCTACATTTGTATCTCTACATAGTCATGTATTAAGTTTTGGATAAACGGCTAAATCAAACCTACTACAATATATATATATATATATATATATATATATATATATATATATATATATATATATATATATATATACATACACACAGACACACACACACATATATATATACATATATATATATATATATATATATATATATATATATACATATATGTATATATATATCAGTGTCTCCATTTGTATACCTACCTAATTACCAAATGAGTGAAGCACAAACTGCTTTAATTACAAACAAATTCACCTCATCCCTTCCAATAATTCCTATCAAATAGGAAGAGAAAAACTAAATATTTAAAATTAAATAAATATGATCGGCTCGTTACTATACTAAGACTTATCAAATATGAAATAATTCTCTTGCGCCTTCCTAATGAGCACCATATTCTTTGGAAGCTTGATTTTCAAAGTCAGTGGCCCCTGTGGGCTTGTTCCATATAAATAGGTTCCATCTACTGGTCCTTTCTGTAGATTAGGACTTTTAGGCTTCGAAAGGCAAGACTGCTGTTGTAAAAAATGAACCTGTCTAGCCCGCAAATATTGATCTGCGTTCCCAAACGAATTAAAATTGTGGCCAAAAAAAATGAAGATTTACTCAAATCAAACCAATCACAACAGAAGGAAAATAACGACAGTATATCCACAGAAATAAACAGGTAATATAATAATAATAATAATAATAATAATAATAATAATAATAATAATAATAATAATAATAATATCCAAGCTTCCAAATGCGCATCAAAATAAATAGAGCCTCTGTACGCCAAAGGAATGTGATTCCCAAGAAATATCAACATGAGTTATTGTCATGTTTTCGATCGTACGTAAGCGACCGCGGCGCCATTACCCGTTTTATGTGGATCATCAACTAAGTATGCAGTGGTGTTGCACATTATTATCAAGATTAATGACAGCAGTAGCTTAGAGACGTGATGTGATTTCCCTGTTCTTCTTAAACTTTCTGCTTTTTTTTGTTTTGTTCCTGGTGAGGAACGTGAAGGGATTGGGCAATTTTAAACTGAGAGAGAGAGCGAGAGAGAGAGAGAGAGAGAGATTTCCCTTTTCCATTTAGTTTTCTGACAATGAACGTGAAGAGATGTGGCAATTATTGAACTAAGAGAGAGAGAGAGAGAGAGAGAGAGAGAGAGAGAGAG
>NC_087217.1:51334867-51337367 GCF_015104395.2 Macrobrachium nipponense | reverse complement strand
GGAAATTTTCGCATTCCACTCGTTCATTAAAGACATTGTTAAATCGTTAAATACGTTCTTAAATACACTGAAGGCGTTCCACGTATATATTCCTTTAAACAATAGACCTTAGTAGCTTGGTAAGACTGAAATCAGGTGACCAAATGAGATAATTGAATGGGTTACTGAGTGTAACTTTACTTTTCGCCTCATTGCGTTAGGATCTCTCTCTCTCTCTCTCTCTCTCTCTCTCTCTCTCTCTCTCTCTCTCTGAGATAATTTAATGAGTTAGTTACTGATTCCAACTTAGGATGAAGTTTATAAACACTTGATAAAATTTTTTATATAAATTTGTTAATTTTCATTTTGTTATATAAATAGCAATTTCATGTCTTCCTCTTTCAATAATTCTGTCATACTTCTTCTTTTAGGATTATGAGCCACTTTAGGCAACTTAACTTAGAATAAACACAGGATAACAAATTCTATGGGAACAGATCAGTTTTTATTTTGATATAAGTAGCAATATCATCTTCCTCTTTCTAATAATTTTGTGTCAAACTTATTTTTTCAGTTAGGTTGACTACAATACCCGTAAATGATCAGTTTTCAGATTAGTTGAAAGATGGCTAAGTTGATAAGTTACATAAAAAGTTTGCCAAATCATTTAGATTACCTCTAATAGTATGAGTGGTAAAACTACGGAGATGCTTTTTCATACTCACTCATCGGTAAAATATATTCTGCTTACAAGTATACATACGAATTCGACCTATGCCTGACTCTCGCTCAGTTCTGTTTAAAACTCATAAAACTGAAATATATGATGATAAATGTATCTTGAAACTGATAACGACGTCTGCTTTGAATTTTCACTCAATCGTTAAACCTGTTTGACACACGCATTCATTATATACCTAACTGCATTTGTGTGCGAATACATTACCACTCTCCAGGTTAGATACTCTCTCTCTCTCTCTCCTCTCTCTCTCTCTCTCTCTCTCTCTGTTTCCCCTTCTCTCTTTCTCTCTCTCTATGTTCCTCCTTCTGTCTGTCTCCCTTTCTCCCTCTCTCTGTTTCTTTTTGTCTCACTCTCTCTCTCTCGTCTCTCTCTTTTGTCCCCTTCTCTCTTTTCTCCTCCTTTCCTCCTTCTCTGTTTCCCTTCCCTTTCTCCCTTTCTCTCTGTTCTTTTATTATCCTTCTCTCTCTCTGTTTCTTTGTCTGTCTCTCTCTCTCTCTTCTTCCCCTTTGTATTACCTTCTGTCTGTCTGTCTGTCGGTCTCTTTTTCTTTCTATCTCTCTATATCTTTCTCTCTGTTTCCCCTTGTATTACCCACTGTACTCTCTCCTCTCTGTCTCTCTCTCTCGTGTTTCCTCTTGATATCCGCACTTATCTCTGTTCCTGACTCCCTCTCCTCTCTCTCTCTCTCTCTCTCTCTCTTTCTCTGTCTTTTTGTATCTATCTCTGTCTCTGTCTGTCTTTGTCTCTCTCTGTCTGTATGGCGTTCTATGTTGTCTGTCAGTCTGTGTAGTC
The DNA here is from genome assembly GCF_015104395.2 of Macrobrachium nipponense. Taxonomy (NCBI): domain Eukaryota; kingdom Metazoa; phylum Arthropoda; class Malacostraca; order Decapoda; family Palaemonidae; genus Macrobrachium; species Macrobrachium nipponense. Next base: position 51,335,854 of record NC_087217.1, on the reverse strand, counting down.
CTCTCTCTCTCTCTCTCTCTCTCTCTCTCTCTCTCGAGTCTGTCCAACGTGTTTCCAAGTCATTTGCGACGCTTCCTGCTTGAGAGATCCATCATCAACAAGTCAAAGAAGTGAATGTCCGGCTTAGCCCTTATGGAATCACTGCTTCTACTTGAGCAGGAAAGGTGAACGACCATGCGCTGATGCCATCAGATCATGAAACCATTACGTAACTCAATCATTTCCAGCACTTAACTCCTTTTTGGTGCCGTCCGGGGTTGCTTGGGGTTGGGGGCTAGGGGAGGGGGTTAAGGGGGATGCTATGGAGAAGTGTAAGAGGTTTTCTTGCACTGTTTTTTATTTTAGTACGAAGCTTTCTTTCCTTTTCTTTTCTTCCCTTAGAAATTTTCATTCATTTTCTTGTCTTTTGGTGGGGGGGGGGGGGGGGGGGTCACGGGACTTTTTTCGTGTTATTAGATAGATGAGATGCGCTCCTGTATAGTATGGAGATCCCTTACTGTTGTTTTTTCTTTTGTGTTTCTTTTTTTCTGTTGCGTTGTTATAATGGAACTGGATATTAAATTTAGACCAAAGTCCAACCGCTTGAACCTATGAGGTCATTCAGAACTGGAAAGGGAAAATGAGAGAAAAAAAAGGCTTTCAAGTTGTAACAAGTGGAAAACCTCGCAGTTGCACTACGAAACAATTTTAGTAAATGGTTGAACGTCAGATGGAAGACAAAATATGGACGGAGGTACAGTAAAAGAAATGAAAGGGGTATCAGCTAGGAGCCGAAGAGACATGGAATATATTGATGCATTTCTTTTCAAACTGAACAATTTGGCACCTTCTATTGATTTTACTTATAAAGAAGAACGTGATGGTTGTCTTTCATTTTTAGATGTAAATGTTCACCGTACTCTAAATGGCTTTAAATACTCAGTGTATAGGAAACCCACAAATATAAATTCATTCATTCACTATTATTTTAATCATAGCAATCAAGTC
>NC_087217.1:51324867-51327367 GCF_015104395.2 Macrobrachium nipponense | reverse complement strand
CTACTCCCCTTCATCCTCCCTTCCCCTTCGCACCCTCCTCCTACCCCTACATCTCTGTAACCTCTCCCCTTCCCCAGCTAACCCCTTCCTCCCTTCCTCCTCCTCAATACCTCCCTACATTCCCTTCCGTGTCACTTCCTCTACGGTGAAGATACGCTCTAGTACACAAAAAAAACACATACAAACACTCAAATACACACACACACACTTATACACATACCATTTCATAATAGTTTCGTAGTACTGTATTAGTTTGGATATGAGAACAATACACTAAGTTGTAGAAAAATATGTATTTAATTCTTTTAATTTTACTAGTTATTAAAAAAAGATATGCATTATCACTACGGCATCAGTATTAAAGTACTTTACCTATGTAATTACTTAATTAGTCAATTTTAAAATTTACGTATTTTTTATATATAAACCAAAATATGGAAAAGAATATTTCAGACTGCAAAAGTTGGCAAATAAGGAAATTTTGACGTTACTGGCCAAACACAAAACGAACATTTGTGTGGTAGTGAAAATGACTTTCAAGTTCCATTGTGAGCAAATAGAAAGATATCAATAATTGAATTTCACTAGTGGTTTGTTATCTATGAAACTGGTTTATTTTGATTGTTATGGATTGTAATCTGAAACTGGTTTGATCTTCAGTTCTGAATATTATATACATTCATTCATATATGTGTACATGTATTCATTATTATACATTCTTTCATATATGTGTACATGTATCCATTATTATACATATCATTCTTATGTGTGTACATATATCCATAAGTTGAATGACTATCTCTGAAGCAAGCACCCTTCAGGTATATGATGACTGCCTAATACATACATACATACATACATACATACATACATACATACATACATACTGTACCACATTTATGTACGAAGTAGACCTTTTGAATTGCAAAAAAATTATCACTTACAAATACATGTTCATCCCTCCTTGGTATATACATAAGTAAATATACAAAAAACATACTTCAAGTGTGCTTGTATTTATACAAATCACTCACAAATAACACTGCCTGCTTCCCCCATACCTAAGCGGACAGTAAGGGGAAAGCATATTTCATCATATTCATGATGAAGGCATATACCGAAATGGACGTTATCATCATCATCAATCATCACCTGCTTTGTGTGATGAAGTTCTTGATGATGAGGCTTTTCAAAAACAAGTTGAAACTGAATGTGTACGAATGGGTGCGTGTTTGAGAGAGAGAGAGAGAGAGAGAGAGAGAGAGAGAGAGAGAAAGGATATTTACTAAAGAGCGTGTTACTTACATATGTATGTAGAGAGAGAGAGAGAGAGAGAGAGAGAGAGAGAGAGATCTTCATTGTCTTTTGTCTCAGTGAGGGGTTATATACTTTTATCATTATAATTTCCAAGTTATAATGAATCATTATTATAGCACCATTAATTGCATGATATTTCCTTTCATCGTTTCTGCCTATTTTCATAACTGAATCTTTCTGAAATTATTTATCTTATTTCCACTTGATTCTGAGAGATTGTTATTTATTTATTTGTTTATCATTTACTCTTTGATATTTATTAATCAACATTTTAATTGGGGAAAGTGTGTATTATTTCAACCTTGAAAGTTGATCAGTATGAGATTCCCTCAATATAATCTGATGAAGAAATACATGTGATTATTAGAGCCACAAAGAGAGAGAGAGAGAGAGAGAGAGAGAGAGAGAGAGAGAGAGAGAGAGAGAGAGACACTTGTTAGACGTACTATAAGAATAATACAAAGACGACAGACTGTTGCAATCCCTTAAAAAACATATTAATGAAACAAACAAACAAAAATCGATAAAAAGCGAAATTCGGCCATAAAAAAAATAAAAAAAGACAAACGCGAACGGAAACCGCGAATAAGGGAGGTGACGAAGCGACAATTACCGACGAGGGAAAACACACAGGAGGAGACTTAATAACGATCCGGATAATGACACTTCTGAAACAAAAGGGATAAAGTCGAGAGGGACGTAAATTAACCCCGTTTTATTACGAGTAATGAAACGATCACCTGGTCCTCTCGACGCCCGCAAATTTCACCCCCGGTCCGTTTATTGAGTGTAATAGTACGTTAGGTACATCGCCGCTCCCCCCCCCCCCCCCCCCAACAAAAAAAAAGAAAAAAAAGGGACGTCTTTTATGGCGTATTTGGAGACGGCCAGAAGGAGAGGAATTGGACGTGGAGCTTGGCCAATTTTCTCACATTTTTTCGTTACAATTTTTCTTTCATTTTTGATTCACTTTCATTTTTGTCGAAGTCTTTTTACCATTGATGATGGACGCAATAACTGGATAAATCCGGAGGAAACAGAGAGACAGACAGACAGACAGTATAAAGTGTATATATATATATATATATATATATATATATATATTATTATAATATTCTATCTATCTATAATAATATATACTATATATATATCTATCTATGCTATATATATATATTAATATATA
>NC_087217.1:51294867-51307367 GCF_015104395.2 Macrobrachium nipponense | reverse complement strand
TTTGATAACCCTACCTTTAAAAAACAAAGTATGTAAAAATAAATTGGAAGGAGAAGACAGTAATACAGATGATGTAGCGGGGTATACATAATCAATTGCAATAATTGTGGAGACAGATATGTGGGGGAATCAGGTAGGGGAATAAGGACTAGAGTCCAAGAACATAGAAGGCGTACAGCTTAACTCTCAGGAGTGCTATAGCTAGACATTGTGGGAAAATGACCATAGGATGGATTTCAAAACAGTAGGCTTATATACAAAAGCAACAAAATTAGTCACAGGAGGGTAGTAGAGGTGCGCTTATCAGAGAGTCAAAGTAATTGAAGGAAACAAAGGTTTTACCTCAGAAGATCCCATAAGCCGAGCTTTGATATTAAAAGAAGCTAAGATTGACCCTGCTGACCTGGAGATTAGGTTTCCTGCCCAACAGACTTACGGTGACCACACCCACCCACCAGTTGTGAATCCCATTGACCATCAGCTCAGGATCAGAGCGACAAGAGGGGATTGGCAACTCTCAAGAAAACCAGAACAGCCATCGCTAAATGACAGCACAACGAGAAGAATTCCGAAGACTGCTGGGCCTTGACCCAGGCTACATCCCAACATCTCTTGAGAATGGGCCACAGAAGGGCCTGAAAGTACTCGAGTGTGGAGTAAAACTAAATGTAAATACTTAGAAGTAACAAGTTACAAATTGAATTTGTGGGTTTCTTTTTCAATCTTCAGAAGAAAACTGAAAGAAGTTTTTGTTTTGGTTTAATAATAATAATAATAATAATAATAATAATATCCTTTAATTCAGTTCAAAGCCTTATACAGATATTGACTAGGCACATGCCATATGGTACACAAAATTTACATACACGAGATAGACCAGTACAGTTTGTTCCTGCCGTCCATTGCAATTCCGTCTCGTGCAAATTTCGTGAAATTTATCTTCCTGCAAGAAAATTATCCCCTGTAAGGAAATTTATTTCCCTGCAAAGAAATTTATTACCCTGCACGAAATTTATTCACCTGCAGGAAATTTATTCCCTGCAAGAAAATTTATTCCCCTGCAAGAAAATTTATTCCCCTGCAAGAAAATTTATTCCCCAGCGAGGAAATTTATTCCCCTGCGCAATATTTATTCCCTGCAAGAAAATTTATTCCCCTGCAAGAAATTTATTCCCTTGCGAGGAAATGTATTCCCCTGCAAGGAAATGTATTCCCTTGCAAGGAAATTTATTCCCATGCAGGAAATGCATTGTATTCCCCTTGCAAGGAAACTTATTCCCATGCAAGGAAATTATTCCTTTGCAAGGAAATTTACTCCCCTTCAGGAAATTTAGTTCATTGAAGGAATTTTATTCCCTTGCAAGGAAATGTATTCCCATACAAGGAAATTTATTTCCATGCAAGGAAATTTATTACCCTTCTGGCAATTTATTCCCCTGTACAAAATTTATTCTCGTGAGAGGAAGTGTATTCCCCTGTAAGGAAATTTATTCCCCTGCAAGGAAATTTATTCCCTTGCGAGGAAATTTATTCCTCTGCAAGGAAATGTACTCCCCTGCCATGAAACTTGTTCCCTTGCGAAGAAATTTATTCCCTGCGAGGAAATTTATTCACCTGCACGAAATTTATCTATTTGCAGGAATTTTATTCCCAGTAAGGGAATTTATTCCCCTGCAAGGAAATGTACTCGCCTGTGAGGAAATGTATTGTATTTCTACTGCAAGAAAATGTATTCCCCTGCAAGGACATTTATTCCCCGGCAAGAAAATTTATTCCTCTTTTGGAAAATTTATTCCTTAGGAAATTTATTACTCTGCACGAAATTTATTCCCTTACTAGAAAATGTATTATATTTCACCTGCAAGGAAATTTATTCCCTTGCAGGAAATGCATTTTATTTCCCTTGCAAGCAAATTCATTCCCCTGCCAGGAAATGTATTCACCTGCGGGGAAATTTGTTCCCTTGCAGGAAATATATTGTATTTTCACTGCAAGGAAATTTATTCCCCTGCAGGAAATGTGTTTCCTCTGCAAGGAAATTTATTCCCCTGCTAGGAAATTTTTTCCCCTGCAAGGAAATTTACTCCCATGCAAGGAAATATATTCCTCTGCAAGGAAATTTATTCCCCCAAGAGGAAATTTATTCCCATGCAAGGAAATTTACTCCCACACAAGGAAATTTATTCCCCCAAGAGGAAATTTACTCCCATGCAAGGAAATTTATTCCCATTCAAGGTAATTTATTCCCTTGAAGGAAATTTATTCCTTGTGGCTGTTGTAGTGAATCTCCATCCTTCAGTTCCTTAATTGAGATTATTGATGCTTTTAGTAAGACTAATATAGTAATGAAACAGGTATATATAAATATAATATATATATATATATATATATATATATCTATATATATATATATATATATATATATATATACTATATATGGTATGTGTGTGTGTGTGTGTGTGCTATATGTGTGTGTATGTATTATATATATATGTATATGTATATATATATATATATATATATATATGTGTGTGTAGTATGTCTGTATAAAACTGCAATACATTTCTCTCTGTCTTTCTCTCGTCACGTAAAAAAATATTCAGCTCTCTTCAATAGACAAAAAAAAAATAAAATATAAATAACTTCAAGAAAGAAGTCAATGCCCCCCCCAAAAAGACACAGGTGTGTAAACTGTTGTCAGTCCTAGAGCCATGTGCCAAGGAAGACTCATTGTTCTCCATGGCCTAGACAAAGGCATTAAACCTTCCCTTTTCCTCCTCCCTTGCCATCGGTTTACCTCACCATTTCCACATGCAAAAACGAATCAGTGAACTTACGCGTACACAAAGTAGGTCTTCTTCCTTTTACCTGAGGGTCACTCACACTGAGAGTTATAGTAGATTCACATCAACCGTGCATTTGATGTCTAGGCCCGTCCCTACGGACGCTCCTGATTGGCTGTTGATAAGCCAATTGAAGGGCTGGAAACTCTCAGTCTCTCTCGAGTTCACATTGGCAGGATGTATGTTCCACCTTTTCCAGCCCTGTCATTGGCTTATCAACAGCCAATCAGGAGAGTCATAAGGGACAGGCGTAGACACCATATGCACGGTTAATGTGAATCTCTATAGCCTCTACCTCTTATTGGATATATATATATATATATATATATTATATATATCTATATCCTATATATATATATATATATATATATGTATATACTATCTATATATATATATATATATATATATATATATCTATATATATATATATATATATATATATATATTATATATATAGATATATATATATATATATATATATATATATATATATATATATATATATATATATATATAGATATATATATATATATATATATATATATATATATATATATATATATATATATAGTATATATATATATATATATATATATATATATAATCCTTAAGACATGCTTCAGAGATCTCGGGTACTCTCGTACACAGAGGGATAACTGTCCATACCACAAACTGGAGTGGAACCGAGCTGTTCTTCAAAAAGTGGCTGCCCGCACCAAAGGGAGGTGTTCAGGGATCCGCCGTGATCCGTCAAACTATAACAATACTCAACCGTCAGGAGGACATCGGAAATCGGATTTCTCCGACGAGTTAGTCTTAAGACCTATATTCTTAAACTGGTGTTCCAGAGGATACGCCCACCGCAATCCACACACACACACAGACACACACACACAGTAGGGAGCTAACATTGACCCAAACACAATGGCGGAGACTGGGCTCTTTCCATCACTGGGCATTCGCGTTCATTGTACCATTATCTCGATAGTAGCACATCTATATATGGCCCATAAATGCGCTTGTCACATAGCAGCTGTTTTATCCACCAGTGATCAGGATTGCAGAAGTTTGTAAATCGTGTAAACAACGTTTCTATGCATTATATATATATATATATATATATATTATATATATATATATATATATATGTATATATATATATATATATATATATATTATATATATATATATATATATATATATATATAAATATATATATATGTATTATATATATATAAAATTATATATATATGTATATATATATATATATATATATATATATATATATCGATATATACATATATATATATCATATATATATATATATATACTATATATATGTATATATATATATATATCTATCTATGTATATATCTATATATATATATATATATATATACTATATATATACCTATATATATATATATATATATATATATATATATATATATATATATATATATATATATGATATATATATATATTTATTACCTATATCTTCATTTATTTATCTCATACCATTCCCACCGAAACCTGATTACGAAGACGACGAATATTATCTAACACCTATAGAAAAAACAAACTGAAACAGAGAGAGAGAGAGAGAGAGAGAGAGAGAGAGAGAGAGAGAGAGAGAGAGAGAGAGAGATCCCTTTACTCATATGAAAGAACCTCTCTTCAGAAGACCTATAAAAGTTTCGGGGAAGAAGGATAAGTACTTGATTAGCGTCCTTCGGGGAATACGATCCGCACCTTCTGCAGGTGGAACGTGATAACTGGCTTTACCCAAATATCACGGACGGGCCACGGCGAGTTAAAGAGGCGGGTATATATTAACACATCTTTGGAGAAGAGCTCTTCATATCGGCGGTTTATTTTTCTGAGGCGAGATTCATAATCATAGGTATATTTTTTCGCTTATTTGTTTGTCTTTTTTTTCCCGCCGAGTCTCTGCCCAGATGTTTGGAGCTGGTTACATCTCGACTTATAAAGTAAACAAGCGCCTCAGTGGCGTGGTCGCTACGGAGTTGGAGTTCGATTCTCGGGCATTCCATTGAGGAGTGAGAGATGTGTATTTCTGGTAATAGAAGTTCACTCTCGACATGGTTCGGAAGTCCCGTAAAGCCGTTGGTCCAGTTGCTGAATAACCACTGGTTCCATGCAACGTAAAAACACCGTACAAAGAAATATAAGGTAAACAGTAAATAGTGGAATTATGAACTTATGGTTAGTTATAGAATTCAGTAGTGATAACCCACATCAAAGTACAGTACGGATATTTCACATTTCATTTATATTGTAAAAGGTTACAGTAAATACATAATGTACGAAATTTGTAGGCGGTTACATCTGTAGATAAAGTTCAGCAATAAATGATGTAGATGTATACGCATGAATAGATACAAAATTCATTTTTAAATATCATTATATCATTTTTCATTTATACTGTAGTTAATTAAGAACAACTGAGGTAAAAGGTTACAGAACATACAAAAGGCAAAAAATTTGTAGTCAGTTAAATCTCAACATAGTTAAATAATCAAGGGAAAATTTTTTTACGTAGGAATGATAATAATAATAATAATAATAATAATAATAATAATAATAATAATAATAATAATAATAATAATAATAATAATAATAATAATAATAATAATAACAACAACCATTATTATTATTATTATTATTATTATTATTATTATTATTATTATTATTATTATTATTATTATTATTATTATTATTATTATCATAATAACAATAATAATAATAATTTGGGGTTCCTGGTTATTACATTATAAAAACAACCCAGTCAAATAGGATGAAAAAACAGAAAAATAATAATAATGATAAATTTCAAAGTATTAATTTTTCACCTTTCATTCATCTTTGTAGATGGTTAAGAACATTTCGAATAAAGTAACTAATTACAAAATGCACATAATTTTCAGAGATTTACTAACTTATCCATAAACAAAAAGGTTTTATTACTTAAAGTATCTCACACACACAAAAAAGAAAAAAACCAAGGTTAAACGTTAAAGATTTAAGTCACTGAAAAGAAACTTGACTTATTATGCACTAACGATATGCAATGCTGATGATGCCGGTTTTGTACAAGAGATCACACACACACACACACACACAGAGAGAGAGAGAGAGAGAGAGAGAGAGAGAGAGAGAGAGAGAGAGAGAGAGAGAGAGAGAGATAAAAGTTGAATGTTATAAATTGAACAATTGAAAGGAAACCGGATCTGCCTTCGACAAGACCCATTTTGTATAAAAGATCACATACAGAGAGAGAGAGAGAGAGAGAGAGAGAGAGAGAGAGAGAGAGAGAGAGAGAGAGAGAGCTGATTTGTGTCCCGAAGATAAAAGTTAAATCGAAATAAAATTAAATATTAGAAAAGAAACTTGACTTATTATCCACTGACGATATGATTTTGGACAAGAGATCACATACGGAGAGAGAGAGAGAGAGAGAGAGAGAGAGAGAGAGAGAGAAAGCTGATTTGTTTCCCGTTATAAGATTGAATATTTGAAAAGAAACTTGACTTTTTATTCACTGACGATATGATTTTGTACATGAGATCACATACGGAGAGAGAGAGAGAGAGAGAGAGAGAGAGAGAGAGAGAGAGAGAGAGAGAGAGAGAGAGGCTGAATTGTGTCCTGAAGATAAAAGTTGAACGAAATCAAATTAAGTATTTGAAAAGAAACTTGATTTTTTTTCCACCGACGATATGATTTTGTACAAGAGATCACATACGGGGGAAAGAGAGAGAGAGAGAGAGAGAGAGAGAAGAGAGAGGCTGATTTGTGTCCCGAAGATAAAAGCTGAATCGAAATACAACTAAATCATAGAAAAGAAGCTTGACTTATTATCCACTGACGATATGATTTTGTACGAGAGAGAGAGAAAAAAGCTGACGCCCGTCTACCGGAGATATACAATTCACATAAGCCTGCCCGCGCTACCGACTGCTGGAGATAATTCGCAAATAGATATTTTGATTTACGACCGCATGAGTGACAAGTGCAATCTATCCCCTGTCCCGGAGAATAAACGACTATTGAGATAAGATGTCGGGGCTAATGGAGTTCTAGCAGACTGACCTTGGCACATATCAACAAAGGCAGTCCATTACATCAGGTGACTTGGAACGAATGTCCGTCCTTCTTTGATCTGGTCGAAAATAGCGATAGCCCGCGGTCGCTGGATGGAAATCTAAGGATGGGGTAGCTACATGATTTCGTAGTCTGTGTGTGTGTGTGTGTGTGTGTGTGTATGCTTCTTTTAATGATGTATTTATGTAGAATTCATAGGACGTTTAGTTTTGTGCACCCTTGTAAGCACAGTTGTTTTCATAGATACGAGTGTAGTTTTTATGAAAACATACGAGTATTAGTTTTTATGTCTCTTTTCTGTCCAGATGTGCAAGGTTACTTATCAACACAAACACATTCGCTATGCCTCTCATATATATATATATATATATATATATATATATATATATATATATATATATATATATATATATATATAAATAATTCCTGGAACCCACGGTAGGTTACATTTATAAAATATATGTGTATGTCCGTTAGTCACAAGAATTTCAATATTGAATGATTCCTTGTAGAAAATGGTATACACATACACACCCACCCACACACACACACTATATATATATATATATATATATATATATATATATATATATATATATATATATTATAATGCAAACACCCTACATAGTATATCAATTCGTACATGTCAGCTGACGTAAGAAAACAATCAATACTGAATTTCTGGAGACTAAACGAACAGACGGACACACACACACACTACATATTACAAGGAATATAACCGAGCGTCTTGTTTCGGAATTAATTAGAAGACCCGCCGAGACAAATGACGAGCGCTCCCTGGAAACATTTTTCACATCTGCCGAGTGAAATCTTTCCTGGGCCATTAAAATTGCGAGGAGAGAGAGAGAGAGAGAGAGAGAGAGAGAGAGAGAGAGAGAGAAATAAAAGAGGAAAAAGATAAAAGGCACGATATTGATGATGTGGTTTGCAAAGGATAAATGACATCGTGGCGAGAGTGTGACAGGGAGTGTAGGGGCCAAAATGGCCTCATTCTTTCGCCTCCTATTATCCGGCTCCAATAACACCGGCTTGGTTGAGATTCAGTCGAAATTGAAAGTCTTCGGTGCTGGTGATACTGGAGTTGGTTGGGGGCGGTGGGGTGGGGGCTGGATAGGGAGGATTTGGTTGTTAAGGGGGGGAGTATATATATGTATATATATATATATATATATATAGTATATATATATATATATATATATATTAATTTATTATATGTGTGTGTGGGTATGTGTGTGTGTGCATACCTGGTAAAAACATTATTACAACAGAATCTATAACTAATGAAGAGGAAAAACAGCGCCTCTGAAATATAGTACATTCTTTCTATAATTTGGGATTTTTATTGGCTCCTTTTATTAGATATTATACATACGTATATATATATATATATATATATATATATATATATATGTGTGTGTGTGTGTGTGTGTGTGTATGTGTGTGTGTGTGTAAGTATGTATGTATGTATTATGTATATATTACCATACGCCATATCTCTTTTAGATTCAGCCTTCTGATTTCTCTGCAGCTGGAAATGGTTACTAGCATTTACTAAGGTCAAGATAGATTTATGGCAACCTCACCCTTAAAAGCTGTTTGAGAAACATACATATGTTAGTTGTATATGTACTGCACGTGTAATTAACATATCAACTTAATCCCTTAGTTTCATTTTGTCTTTCGGATTAAGAACGTAAATAATCCAATAGAACTTTACCCGCATTTCAGACATCGTCTATTGATACGAGCATCTTGAGAATTTTTTTTTTTATAATAGTTTTGTATTAACAAATTTATTTTGAGTTATCCATTTTTTTCCAAAATATACTCTAGAGAATATAATTTTTCAATTTTACCAAAAACAGCAATAAATATGTCTCTCCCTCTCTTTCTGTCTGTCTGTCTCTCTCTGCTTCTCTCTGTCTCTATCTCTCTGCTTCTCTCTGTCCCTCTCTGTCTTTCTAATTTTTTTTACAAAAATTACTCTAGAAAATGAAAAATATTCATCTTTACTAGAAACAGCAATACTCTCTCTCTCTCTCTCTCTCTCTCTCTTCTCTCTCTCTCTCTCTCTCTATATATTATATATATAATTATATATAATATATATATATAATATATATATATATATATATATATATTATATATATATATATATATATATATATATATATATATTTATATTATATATATATATATATCTATATATATATATATATATATATATTATATATATATATATATATATATATATATTATATATATATATATATAGCTATATATATATATATATATATATATATATATATATATATATTATATATATGTATTATATATATATATATCTATATATATATATATAATATATATATATATCTAATATATATATATATATATGTATTATATATATCTATATATATGTATATATATATATATATATATATATATATATTATATATCTATAGTTTTACAAAAAATACTCTCGAAAATAGAACAAAATTCAACTATACCAACACCAGCAACAAATATCTCTCTCTCTCTCTCTCTCTCTCTCTCTCTCTCTCTCTCTCAGCAAAGACGTAAAACAGGCATATACTCTCGAGTCGTACATCATCAGTTTTATGAGAATATTAAACATGAAGAACATAATTAATAGGCTTTGCCCACAGACTCATTAGTGAGCTGAAGAACAGTGAGTCTGGGAGTCTGTTTACATCATTTCATTAACATTACTGATTTTCTCAGTGATTTTACCGTATTTTTTAATTTTTATTTTTAGAAAGATTATTCTTATGTTCATGCTACTATTGCTTAATCCCAATTGTTTGTGCTTGTTCCCAGTATGTTCCTGTTATCGGAAATACTTATTATTATTCTGGTTTTTCCTGTTCTTAGCAGATTCAGTTGATTTCTTGCTTTTGCTAACGTTTTAATTCTTGCACTTGTGCCCCTATAAATTTCTTATTGTTGCTTATTCTCATGTTTCTCTCCTTCTGGTTTTTCCTTGCTTCTTGGTGCTCTTTTAAGTTTCCTCATTTTTAATGTTTGTGTTTTCAATATCGTCATTTTATTCCACTACCCAATTTTCATTACATTATAATTTTTTTCATATATTGCTATTTCGTCAGTTAGATTCATCGAACAAGAAAAATTCAATTTATAGATTTAAAAACGTATAATACGCTTTCAAACCTATAAATAAATTTTTTCTTGTTGGATGAATCTAACTGAAGAAATAGCAATATATGATCGAAAAGGACCAAGGAAGAGACAATATATATATAATATATATATATATATATATATATATCTATATATATATATATATATATATATATATATATATATATATATTGTTATTGCATTCAACTTCACCTCACCGATTGTTTCGTCTTAAGTCTGGAATCTCCCTAGTTTCAGTCCCTTTCAGACGGATGTCTCTTCCTTGGTCTTTTTCTCTCCTCCTCCTCCTCCTCCTCTTCCTGAAACTTCCCCCACCCCCAGCACCCAACTCCCAACCCCCCAACCCCCAACCATTCCTCTCCCAGCCCCCTTTCCGAGCTTTGCAAAACGCTCAAACACACACACACACACCACACACACACACAGGAGAAAGAAAATACTTCAGAGACACTGGAGTAATTTCTCTTAGCGCTCGACGCACAATAATTTCTCTTGCTCACCTTCTCTGTTTACTTTCATTTGTCACCTCGAGTTAACAAGGTCGTTAACTCGGTCAACAGCGAGAGAGAGAGAGAGAGAGAGAGAGAGAGAGAGAGAAGCAGCAACAAGGACCAAGTCAACTTGAGTTCATTATTTCGCTCTCTCTTCTCCGGGCGCTGCGTAGCGAACTCCATCGGGGGTCGTTTTGGCTGATACATTGTTATATGCCGTTTTGATCGAACGGTTCGCTAGGGACCCCAGGGATGGGTGGTGAGAGAGAGGGAGGGAGGGAAATGGGAGGAAAGGGGAGGGGTCCTCAAATTCCCCTTCTCCCCCTTCCTCCTTCGTTTTTTCCCTTCCAACTGCACCCCGTCTTCTCCCTTTGTCTCTTAAGTTGGTAGATGGAGAGCAAAGACGTCTGTAGTATTGGGTACTGTTTTATATGCTGTTGATGAAACTGAGTTATATATATATATATATAATATATGATATATATATATATATATCATGTATATATATGTATGTATGTATGTATATATATCATATACACACACATATATATAAACATATATATACATACACGCACACACACACACACACCACACACACACACACTATATATATATATATATATATATAATATATATATATATATATATATATATATATATAACATATATATCATACACACACACACACACACACACAATATATTATAATATATATATATATATATATATATATATATATATATATATATATATTATTTTCTAACTTACTAAGCTAATGTGAATTCTTTGTTACTTTTCAAAACGACTTTTTAATGAGGTTTTTGCGTACAGACAGTTATAGATTTAGATAATCTTTTATTCAGTAAGTGTGAGTAACGCCAGGAAAATCAACAGGTTCTTTCTTTCTTTTTTTTAATACCTCCATATTTGTCAAGATATTAAGATAACAAAAAAGATAATAAGAATGCAAATAAATGTATTGTATTTTGACAGGTAACATGAGCTGATTCAAAAGAGTTAAATCTGTGAGTTTTTTTTTTTTTTTTTTTTTTTTTTTTGTTTTTTTTTTTTTTTAAAGCATGATTCCCATTTTCATACTCCACAATACATTTTGACGCGCCTGTACTTGAATGAGATATAGAGCTTATGCCTGAATTAGAATCTCATCTATAAGTGGCAGAAATAATGAAACTATGGTGGAAGTGATATTCTGAAACTCCATGGCCAGTGGAAATGATGCAAACGTTTGGTGGAAATGATATTATGAAAATAAGTGGTGGAAGTGACACACGATGAAACTTGGAATTGGAAATGAAGACTTTGGTGGCTGATATGATGAAACTGGAGTGGTAATGTAAATGGCGAATTTGAGTAGTGGAAATGAAGAATTGACTCGTGGAAATGAGAATAGTGGAAAGTACCTTCTTTACAAATATTATGGAAAATTTGAAAGTAGTTACTAAAGTAAGTTTTTTTTTTTTTTTTTTTTTTTTTGTTTTTTTTTTTTTTTTTTTTTTTTTTTAAATCTCTGCAGTTTGCACGAATAAAAAAAAGTATTTACTTTGAATCTATGGTTTCTGGTATTTAATCCAGAAAGGTAGATCATGATAAATGAGTGATGTTATGGTTATTTTATATTTTGGTTATTTAATATTTGTTAAATTTTATTTGGATAAGTAAATTCAATCCTTTGGACCGAAGTCTGACTAGCAAATAATCTTTTCAGAGTAATCCACCCAGTCCCGGAAAGAAATATAAATGTTTTAATACCTTTACAAAGCAGTTTTAGTCATTTCTAATTTTTTCCACTGATACTAGGAAAAGTAAATAGTAATCG
>NC_087217.1:51282367-51289867 GCF_015104395.2 Macrobrachium nipponense | reverse complement strand
TATATTTTAATGTATAATTGTGGACTTTTTAACAATTTGTTTTCACGAGATAGTGAATTTCTTAACAACAACAATAATAATAATAATAATAATAATAATAATAATATAATAATAATAATAATAATAATAATAATAGAAATTCATAATCTCGTGAAGAACATTGTGTCATAAAAACCACAGTTATATATTAGAGTATATGACTATATAAAACAAACAGACATTCGAACATAAATGTTATTATGACAATAATAATAATAATAATAATAATAATAATAATAATAATAATAATAATAATAATAATAATAATAATAATATAAGTTATTATCGACAATGAGTGCATTAATATAAGCTTCATAAGAACAACTTGAGGCCCCTTTGATGTGGTATTGAACTGAAATAAAGGATATTATTTTATTATTATTATTATTATTATTATTATTATTATTATTATTATTATTATTACTTATTATTATTATTATTATTATTATTATTATTATTATTATTATTATTATTATCATATCAAATAATTTTGAAGTCACAGTACATTATGATTTTAATCAAACTGCTTTCATATTTTCATACTAAGATGGAAAAATTTGCGTTTCTATTGGGAGTCATTATGAGCGACGTTTAATGGATAAGTCAATGAACAAAAGAACCAAGGCGAAACTTGAGAGAAGAAGAAGAAGAAGAAGAAGAAGTCCTTCTGGAAATAGGCCCTTTGTATTGCGCATGCGCAGTCCTCCAACGCCTCCAGAGTCCAGCCTGCATCAGCTGCTCACAATCCAGACGTGTGGGCAGAAACAATCACCGATTGCTATGATGCCCAGAAGACCAAACGAGAGGTTTGGTGGGGATGGGGTGGGGGCGGTGTGAGGGGAAATACCACCAGGAGATAATGAGGTTGTAACGAGCGAGTGCCGATGCCATCCATTTATCCATGTCGAAGCTGAGTCCGTGAGATAAGGCCCCGTCGAAAACTCGACACCGAGTCCCATCTTGTCTTGTAGGTCATTGTTGGAGAGATGTGGGTTGGGTGTTGGGGGGTCTATGGAGGTGTTGGGGGTTAGGTTGTTGGGGTAGGGGTAGCGGGTATCTAGTTGGTTTGGCTGTGGTAGGACGGGGAGGAGGAAGGAGTATTTGCTGGTGGTTTGGTTGTGCTAGGCCGAGGAGGAGGAAGAGGATGAAGAGGGAGGGAGTATCTATCTGGTGTAACTAATTCCCGCTCTGAAGGCGACTACTAAAACGCCATTTCTCGACTTGAAAGCAATTAGGACGGATGGATAGGGCAGATACCGCCGTAAGACCCCGTACCCCATCAGCATAATGAGATACACGTACTTCTTAATAAGATAGGGAAATTCGTAATGCGTCGGTTACGTCGTCTGGCGTTGACCCCCATTGACAAGAGAGACCAGATGCAGCAGCAGCAGCAGCAACAGCTTTGGTGCAACCCGGAGATTCGTGGCAAGAGAGATTCTGCAGACCCCAGGCGAGATTCGTCGCTTGTCAAAACAAACACTCAGTTGTGACGGTGCAGTTAAACAGCTTAATGTTGGAGGCCAGTGGTCTTCACTTGGCCCTTGAGATATATTCGAGTATATTTAAAGAACCTTGGTCTTCACTTGGACCTTCTCAGCTGTTCGTTTCGTTTTGAAGTATTGGTCACAGGCGACATAATCTTACTATTATAATGGGCGTTTTGTCTGTCCGTCCGTCTGTCATTCAATCACGGCCAAACGGCTGGTCCGATGGGCATGAAACTTGGCAGGGTTATAGTGAGGACCCTTAAGATAGCTTATAATGGAGTTTCATCCTACCTCTCCCCCCCTCTCCGAAGGAGGGGGGGGTGAGAAGTGATTCCTTGAAACGGAGCTGGTTCTGCCCTTGAAACGGGGCTGGTTATGCCCGTAGACTTAGTCACTTTACGAATTTATCGTACATAATATCTATATACATATGTTGCTAGTTATGAAAAAGCGGCTGCAATACAATTTGAACAGTTTAGATACACGAGATAAGAATATGAAAAATAATAATCGGCTATACCCAAACAGTTGCTGGACTAATGATAGTAATAATAATAGTAGTGACAGTAATTATATTGAAATAATTGCAATAATAAGATTAATGATAACAACGATAAAAGCAATAGCATTCAGTTAACTTTCAGCTCGAGACCTAGCAATGGTTCACCTAACCATTGGAATATGTAAAATGTAGTTAGTTGAGTGCAGTAGGTTTGCAGCCGGAGACAGGGATAGCTAAGAGGCTATAGTAGATTCATATCAATCATGCATATGATGCCTAGGCCAGTCCCTTACGACGCTCCTGATTGGCTGTTGATAAGCCAATCACATGGCTGGAAACTCTCAGTCTCTCTTGAGAGTTCACATGAGTAGGATCTATGTTCCACTTCTCCAGAGGGATACGTCTTGCAAAAGTATCCCTCGGGAAAGGCGGAACATAGATCCTGCCTATGTGAACTCTCTAGAGAGACTGAGAGTTTCCAGCCCTGTGAGTGGCTTATCAATAGCCAATCAGGAGTGTCTTAAGGGACTGGCCTAGGCATCATATGCAGGGATGATGTAAATCTACTATAGTAAAATAAGCCACTTTGTGTATCTGCTTACAAGGCTCATCAATAGCTTGTCGAACTCCCCACAATCATTGCATCGTCCTTCATTATTCCCATATGACTGAACCATCTCATGACTCTGTGGGTAATTTTTTTTATCATACTGTCTATGAGTCATATATATAATATATATATTAGATATATAATATAATATGATCATATATATATATATATATATGTTATATTATAAAATTATTATATGTTGCTACTTTCAGAACGCATATATTCCCTCTTTGACTGTATAAAATGTTATATATAGAGTTTTGCAACATTTTTCAGATTCCTTAGCTAGGATGTTTAAAATTTGTGTTCAGATTTCGCATAACATAATTTAAGAGTATATAACGTAGAATGTAAAGAAAGAGAGAGATTATCTTTGTCCATTCGAAACTAGAATTGTTTCCTTATTATGTCAACGCCGTGTGATAAGAGACCCCGAAATCTCTGCTCTGTTTTCCTAACCTGTCAACACGTTTGATTAGAGATCTCCGTTGTGCTTTGGATTACTGTCATCCCATCTGATAGGGACATTTGCTTTGATCAAATACGTGTCTTTGTTGAGCATACTACGTACATGACTTGTTCATAACTCGTTTCATACGAATACATCTTTGCCGAAACCACTAGTAGATTTCACGATTTTTCTGTAAAGTTGCATCATATTCGAAGTTTCTAGAAGCATTGTATCATCTTCCTCATGCCCAAAACGTTTTGTGCCATTTCCACTGTCCAACTTTCGTAAGGAAGAGTTTTTCATTGTAACCTAGAACCGCATTGCATTCAGACATCTCTCTCTCTCTCTCTCTCTCTCTCTCTCTCTCTCTCTCTCTCTCTCCATACTTGAGATTACATTAACGTAATGTAAATAGGTCACTCATATAGATTTCAGATTTGATATTTCTTAGAGTTATTTAGTATTATTTAGTGTTTTTTTTAATCTGAACAAACACTGTAAAAGTGTGTAACGGCGCCTATTTTTGTGAAATTGTGAATTGTGGTGAATTTCTTTAACAAGCTGCAGCAGAAAGAAAGAAATTGGTATACCAAGGTAAAGTGTGATATATTTTTATAAGTTGCAACTAATAACTAATAGTTACAATGGTTTGGTGAAATTTGCATTTTTACATATTGCAAATTTTTATGTTTTGTTTCATTTGAAGTGATTTTTGTTTGTGCATTTATTCATTTTTCTTATTGAAGTGTCTGTTTTTATTTTATATTCTGTGTGATTAGTGTTTCTTACAATTTGGGTATTTTCCACATTTTTCTGTGTTTTCATTTGCATTCACAGTTTAATTAACTTAGTTATTTTCATTACTTAATTATTGCACATTTAATTGAATTTAACACTTGTTAATTAATTTGCATTTACTTAGAATTCTTTTCAAGTTTTATTATTGTTTAGCACTTGTGAATTAATTTCAAATTTTAAGTATTGCCTAACACTTTTGAATTTTGATTGAATTAATTTTCTTGAATTTTGTGATAAATTAATATTGATTTAATTTTTCTTAATTGATTCAAGAATTAATTAAACTTTACTTTGTTTTCAAGTAACAGTAATTTTCCCTGATATTGTGAATTTCACTTATAAATTTTGATTTTAATAATAAATTTTTTTATTTAAAAATTTTTATAAGTATTTCTTTAAACCAGTATATCTATAGGATTTGCTTAGGTAGAAACATAGAGGGGTAATTGATCTGTTTTCCTTCAATTTACTTGAAGTGACTTAGAACCAGGGAAGTACTTAGACTTCTGAAATCAGGGAAATACTTAGACTTTTAAAGTTGTTGATGGAGTGATGCCCTTTGATTAATTTAATCACTTACAAGATTACCTCACACCTGTTTTGATGAACTTAGTCTGAATTTCTGCATTACTGGTAAGTTGTCAAGGGACCACTGTTGCCTTTAGAGTATTCAGTCGTTTAGTACCTATGATGAAGGTTCAAGTGTCTGGCTGTTGTGAGGTAACAATTAATGAATGGTATATATATATATATATATATATATATCTATATATATATATATATATATATATATATATATATATACATATAAGAGTTTTATCATATCACCGTGACTCCTATGTAAGCATGAAGCTACAAATGCCCTTTAATATCTAATTCGCTCTACCTCGGAATTAATATACTTTCATATATGTTAACCGAAGGGGAATTTTTTCGTTGGTTACGTCCCATGGGCTAAAGCGTCACTGCAAGTCCTGAATTCTTGGTTTCCGTGGTTCGTGTCCACGAGCCGACGAATTTTCTTATCAGCTGAAAAATTCCCCTTCGGTTAACATATATGAGAATATGTTAATTCCGAGTGGAGTGAATTGGATATTTTAAAGGACATTTGTATCTTGATGCATATATATATATATATATATATATATATATATATATATATAGATATATATATATATATATATGTTAGTAGCAAGAAAGCATGAGAAGAATCATATGCTGTAACCGAATGCCATACGCAAGGCAAAGTGACACAAATATATCATCAGAGATAGCTGAACTAGGGAAAGGGGGAGTGGGATGTGAGGGAAGGAGGAGGAGGGAGGAGGTAGGAGGAGGAAGAAGGAGAAGGGGAGGAAGGAGGAGGAGGAGGAGGAGGGGGAGGAGGAAGGAGGAGGGGCATTCCTTGGTCCCTGTCCAGATAGCGTAGAGAGAGGAAAGTCAGACGACGGCATTATCCCGATGACAAAATACCCCTCGCATGAAAATGGGCGTCGGTCATGCGCATTTGGGCATGATTGTCATTTATTTATATAGATGCGATGGAGAGGAGACGCTCCGTTGAATGAGAATTTATCTCCCCGCCGTATTAGCCAACTCGGCCGTCGTCGTTATCGGAGATGGGGGGGGTAGAGGGTGAGGGGGGCTTTTATCGTCCGTTTCTAGCCCTGACGGCCGAATCCGTCATATTTTGTTCTGCCGTTGCTAGAGCTGATTAGTTCGTCTCTTGTCCCGGGGTGGGGGGGCTGTGTTGCAGACGTTTATGAAGTCGTGGGAGATAGCGCTCGTTTACGACTTGATTTATCAAAGGCCTTTTCATTAGCGGGTTTTGTATACATGCAGATTTAGTTTTAATCTTTCAGCTCTCTCTCTCTCTCTCTCTCTCTCTCTCTCTCCTGGCATCGGGTCGCTGGATGGATGTCCGGCCTTTTACGGAAACAGCGGCAGATAGGCTTTCGTTTTTATTTATCTATTTATTTATTTTGATTTATTATCACTGAGCTTCTTTGTGAAGACAATCAGGTTGGGCAACATATATATTTCACTCAGTTGTTTATCAGTGTTTCTCAACTATTAGCCCAGGTTCAATTCCTGACTGGGCCAGAGGCTTTTACATATCATTTATAATTCCATTATTGTTTAAGTTTTTCCTAAGGTACGCTGAATCTTGTATAAGAGATTAATCGTCCAAATATTTCTGGATATAAGAAGTCCACTGCATTGTAATCTATAAAGATGCTCTCAGCGCGAGGATATTACAGCCAACTCTAATAAGGAGAAAAAATATTAAGAATTGATTAATTATGCAGTGCATGGCCAAAGCATTTGTTTTTACCCGAGGACTTAGAAATCTCAACGCTTCCTTATGCAAATTAGATGGTAAGATATGAAAATGAATTCGAGACCAAACGCCCATTAATCATCTTCGTATCTTATTTATTTATTTTGTTTTTTTTGGCTGGCAAGACCTTAGGCGAACCTGATATCTGTCATATACATTTTGCTTTTAATTAAAGAGAATAAGCGAGTGAAGACAAGAACCCATTATCGAAAAACAAATATGTGTGTATCTTTAATGCATGTCTTTTTTTTTACCAATTGGCGTGTGTTCGGTCATCCGTTTCATATTAAAAATTTTGTTCATAAGAATTGAATATAATATAATGTAAATATATCTAATAAATATATATGTCCTATATATATATTGTCTATATCCTATAATATATATATTTTTTATATTATTTCAAAAATTTTTTTTTATTTTTTTTTTGTTATCTATATTATATATAGATATATAAAATAATAATTCTTATATATATCTATATATATAATAATATATATATATATCTATATAATATATATATATCTATATAATATCTATGTATAATATTATATCTCTATATCTCTATCCTCTCTATATATATGATATATATATATCTCTTCTATGCTATAATGATCCTAAATAGTATATACTATCTATATATATTGACTTATTATACTAGATATATCTCTATAATCCTCTTATCTAATACGATATCATCTAATAATCTCTCTCTTACTATATCATCTCTAGATAATAATCTCTATCTCTCTCCCTAATATCTCTCTATATATCTATCTATATATCCTATATATATATATATAATAATATATATATATATATATATAATGTATATCATATATATATAGAATATAATATAGTATATATATATATAAGATATATATATATATATATCATTATATATTATATATCTATATATATCGATATGATATATATAATATATATATATATATATTCTATATATATATATCATATATATAATATATAGAGATATATATAGATAGATATATTATATGATTTATATATTATTTAATATCTGATACCGAATGGATAGATATTTAGATATATATATATATACTACTATATATATAATATAATTATATATATTATATTGATAATATTCTATATATAGATACTATATATAAAATATGATATTTATTTATATATATATATATATATAATAGAATATATATTATAAATATATTGATATATAATTTATTAGTATGTTAGTAGTATATATTATATTAATATATATATATATAAATATAT
>NC_087217.1:51264867-51277367 GCF_015104395.2 Macrobrachium nipponense | reverse complement strand
AATAATAATAATAGGATTATGTGAAGTGTAAATGAAAATGTGAAATTCTAAAACCTTCAGAACGAGAGAGAGAGAGAGAGAGAGAGAGAGAGAGAGAGAGAGAGAGAGAGAGAGAGAGTTCTGCTTTCCCTCCATTCTCATCCATGCGGACTACAAAATAAAAATAAAAAACTAAATGAGAGTAAAATGAAGACGGGTAAAAAATTGAGAGAGAGAGAGAGAGAGAGAGAGAGAGAGAGAGAGAGGCTTTCCATCCATATAAACCAACAAATGGAAGGTGATAAACTTAAAATAAAATGAGAGAGAGAGAGAGAGAGAGAGAGAGATACTTTTTCTTCTTGCCTTCCCTTCCTCTCTCCCTTTTTCTTCCTCCCTCCATACTCTTTTCCTCCATAATGCCCACAAGAATAATAATCACTCTTTGTGTACGAGGAAGTAATACGTCATCAGAAATGACACCCCAACAAGGCTCTTGCATTTTGAACTGATGGATCAGCCAGCCCGGCTGATGTATGATTCAAAAACCGAAATTGAATGAAAACAAAAATGACTGAATATTCATTCTGCCTCCGTAGGGCTGCTCCCCATCGAGGCCTTTCCTCGAGAACATTGTGTATAAGCTGTAAAAAGGTAATTCATTTCTTCCTGTTTGGGACTGACTCACCATCATCATCATCAACATGGCCCTCTTTCTCTCTCTCTCTCTCTCTCTCTCTCTCTCTCTCTCTCTCTCTCTCTCTGTTTGTCTGCCTCCAATCTCAAACATTTTGTAACTATCACGTTTTGGAAAAGAAATACAACTAGAGCATTTTTTCGTAAGAAACTTATTTTAATATCTTGTGTTTCCCTATATGTTAATCCTTTTTCATTCGATGAATTAAAATACATTTCCTCTTATTATTTTCTTCATCACTCAGTCAAATCCTATTCAGATCTAAGAATTTTACTTAATGGAATGCACATAGCAGTTTAATAATAAATTTTAACATTCAAAATCACGTTGGTACTTGATAGATCTACAGGCATTATTCAGTTTGTTTATCGAAATGAATATGCATGCATGCCCTGGTTCATAAAAAAACAATATTATTTATTAGCTACACCTATTATATATATATACTATACACACACACACACACACACACACACACACATATATATATATATATATATATATATATATCTATATATATATATGTAGTATATATATATTATATATATATATATGTATAAATATATATATATATATATATATATATATATATATATATATATATATATATATATATATATATATATATATATATATATTATATATATATATATATATATATATATATATACTCACACATAATAAAACATCACTTCAGGTGGAGCTTGGTATCTGTTTACAAAAACAACGAACTTAAATAAACCCACTAATTTTATTCATTAACCTCAGGTTATTTCCGATGAACAGGCATGACTACAAGTTACCCGAGTCTCTCAGAGAGAGAGAGAGAGAGAGAGAGAGAGAGAAGGAACATGTGAACGTATAAGCGGCGATCACATACGTGCGTGTAGAGGAGTTCCAACTCATGTCACGATAGATTTCAATCACCTGTCAGAGGCTGTCAAGAGCAGCATGATGGATATGTTACAGACAGCTGACAGCTAAGCTTTAACTTGTGCTTCATGACTGACGTGTATTATAACAGAGCAAATGACGCAGCCTCGACGTGGCGGAGTCTAAACATGGCAGCCTAAATATGGCACTAGATGTGGTCATGAAGGCCCTCCTGTCTTGGGTGTTATATCAGCTTTTTCTTTTTTACTGGGTTCTCTCTCTCTCTCTCTCTCTCTCTCTCTCTCTCTCTCTCTCTCTCTTATCGTCAGCGTTTTGGGTACATTCATGCCCCCTCATACTTTGTCCTAATAAAACACTCACCTCTCTCTCTCTCTCTCTCTCTCTCTCTCTCTACCAAGGCTCTACACGGTGGCAATCTTATTTTATTTTATAACTTTTAATCTCGTGTAAAAAATTACAAACTGTAAATAAAGTATGGAATGGTTTCAATTCTTGAGGTTCTTTTCAGAATGTACGTCAAATGTTTTTTTAATGATTGGTTGTGTTCATGCTACGTTGAATGAAGCAAAGATATATCCAACTGTATATGTATGGCGTTTTATTATATATATATATATATATATATATATATATATATATATATATATATATATATATAATATATATATATATGTGTGTGTGTGTGTGTGTGTATAACTGAATCACGAAAGTTAGGAACGTGATAAATCCATAAATAAAGATATATGCCACGAAGGAAAAATAAAACGTCGAAAAGGTCTCGTAGATACTCCTTCGTTTATTTTTCCTTCGTGGCATATATCTTTATATATATATATATATATATATATATATATATATATATATATATATATATATATATATATATATATATATATATATATATATATATATATATCAGATGCTGGAGTTCATCACCAAGACTTGCTTTGAATGGGGAGTGTCTTCCATAACAACATTGATTTCATCATTCTATTAATAATTCTTGTGATTTTGATCATATTTAGGATGACAAGCAAAAACTGGGGCGCTTTCGTCCTTTCGACTCCTTAGGCAGTACCAAGAGAGAGTTGGAGTGGTTAGACAGCGAGCTAAATAGATCCAGAAAATAAAGATGGAAGTAGGACATACCCCACCAGTTGCCTTAACAACCGATAGAGAGGCTGGACAGCAAGATTGCATGAAGGAAGCAGGGTTGAAGATCAAGTGAAGGGCTAAAAAATATACATAGGCAAGGCTCGAGAGTATGCTGTAAGCGCCCCTTGGTGATGCCTACAGTGTGCCCCATGGGATATGCACTGACGGCGGTACTTCTTTACGAGGAAATACGTCTTTTACTTGGACAATCAAATGAGAAATATGGCAAAATATGACAGAAAATGAGAGAAGGAAACAGAAGGCCTAAAAATAATCGATTCAGCAGACATTGGTTTGTCGTCTTCATTATGAATGAGTTCAAATCGCTGTATCTAGATTATATATAATAGATATATATATATATTTTATATATATATATAGTTTAATATCTATTAAGATGTATATTACTATATAATATCATATATGATATATATGTGTGTGTGTGTGTGTGTGTGTGTGTGTGCGTACACATATACAGATATAGATATAAATTTATATATATATATATATATATATATATATAGTATGTATACATATATATGTATTTATTTAAAGAATATCAAAAGCAAATATCGGGCGAAATCCAAATACGAGCAAACCACCGCCAGGCCCCAACCTCTCTCTCTCTCTCTCTCTCTCTCTCTCGGAGTGGTATCCTTACACACGCTTTCAGCTGACGCTGATAACCGGGGAGTATTCAAGCACCCTGCAACTCTTAATAAAGCTTTTGTGAGAGTGGTAAGCCAAGACTCTTTATGTATTCAGCAATCATGGGTTCACCTCCATGACGCCCAACGGCCTTTTATCTCTCTCTCTCTCTCTCTCTCTCTCCATACGGGCTAGGAGTAAGCTCCCCCTTCCAGCCCCCCGTCCCCCCAACCCACAGTACGTTAACAGGTGCTTACAATAGGCTAGTTAAGTCCTGAAAGAGAATTTTTTTGGGTTTCATGCGGCTGGCCGACAAGGAGAGAGAGAGAGAGAGAGAGAGAGAGAGAGGTTTCTCCTTCATACCGCTTGGGTAAGTGACGCTCATTCTGAATGGTGAAAGGTGTTAAAGAGAGAGAGAGAGAGAGAGAGAGAGAGAGAGAGAGCAAAAGGACCTCGTGCCCTCTCCTCCGCCGCTGTCACTTCATCTTCTTCAGCCCCTTCTTCTAATATTCTATTTCCTAATCTTCGTCGTCCTTCGCCTTCTCTTCCTCCTCCTCCTCCTCAGTTCACGTCGTTGCTCTCTTCATGGTGATGGAGCCGTTGTGGCTCATGGCTCCTGATCACCTCCGCCAAGGCGAAGAGAGAGAGAGAGAGAGAGAGAGAGAGAGAGAGTGAGTTTTTTCTTTTTCTTTTTTCTTCTTTCTCTTTCTCCTAGCGGCGCAACATTATTTGATTTACTTCATTATTCCAGAGTTGTCCCTGTCATGTCATCTTTTCATGTACACCAATTTACTTTGACAAGATAAACATTATCAAGAGCTGTCATCGCTTCCATCATCGGGAAATAGGGTCGTAACCGGTCGTAGCGGACGTAGGGTAATGTAGCCTCTATGTCATTACGCGATAAGGGCCCAGGCGAGGAGAGCCAGCCGGTTCAAATGACTCATAAATGCTTTGGATGTCCCCCGCACGGCATAAGAGGGAAAAGAGACGGACTCAACAGGTTCGCCTGCCGGCGAATTTCGCCTCAACGTACCCGCGACGCAAGGCTCATAGTTCAATGTCGCGGGGAGGGATCTTTACAGTTGGCTGGGCTAACGTTTGAGGTTTTGACGTGGGACAGGCATCGCGTTTCACGGGTGTCAATCAAAAATTCATACAGGCTACGTCTGAATCGGGTGAAATGGGCTGTTTTTCAAACCTCGGGGGGCCGCCCCTTGTTTTTTTCGCCCGCCCTAATACAGACATAAGGTTTTAGACATCCGAGAGCTTTCATGAAATTTGACGACCCAAATTGCATTTCAGCTTCTGGTGACAGAGACGAAAAATATAAAAGGGATCGAGAATTCCCTTTTTATATATATATTTTTTCTATTTTCTTCCCCTTTCTCTTAATGTTTATTATAATCAAGGTTTGGGAATGGAATACGCTCTCCTTAATCTGGCGCGCAAATATTTAATCGTTCTTTAATTAAAAGAAAGTTGATCCGGTTTTATTTATCTGGGTCGGTTTAGGACATCTTTATTTGAGAGAGTGTGTTTGCCTGTGTTGATATGACACTTCTTTTGTGTGTCTTCAAGATGAGTTAGTCCAACCTCCAGAATCTTGTTTTCATTAAACAGAGCGCTCCTGCTACGGGCTGCTTAGGGGGCAAGAGCCCGTGCCAGCACCAGGGTGGCTTAATCTAAAAGAACAACAACAACAACAACGTTTCTTGTCGTCACAATAATTTCTGTTTTATTTTTAAATATAACTTCCCTTGTTCTAGTTGCAGTAGTAGTAATGGCTACCACAACAATAACATAGTAATTTCTACGGGAATAATATATATATATATATATATATAGATATATATATATAATAATATATATATAATATATAATATATAATTATGTATATATATATGAAAAGAGATCCCAATCAAGGATGATCAATCTAACCAAGTGAAAAAAGCACAATTTATTAAAAAAAAAACTCCGAAAAACATCCTGATGAAGTTCTGGGTAAGATAACCGATTCTATCTCCACATTACCTTGATCTCATGATCTCCTCCCTACTCTCAACCCCCAACCATCACCCCCCCTACCCCCTACCCCCACCCAACCCTCCTGATGCCCTGCTAAAGCCTCACTAAATGTCAGAGAAAAGGGATACGAGATAGACCCTGATCATATTGAAAGGACAGTGACAGACGATGGAAGGGTTGGAGAGAGAGAGAGAGAGAGAGAGAGAGAGAGAGAGAGAGAGAGAGAGAGTCAAAAAATGGAAAGGGAACAAGTGAAAAGGAGGGAAAAGATAAGGCATTCGTAATGTTAAAAGAGTGGAAGAGACCGAATTATTGGTGACAATAAAGCCTGACAGGCAGGGACAAAGAGCAAAAGGGGTTGGAAGACTTACGTCATAAAATGGATGGAGAGGGGAGAGGGAGGGAGGGAAGGAGGGACAGGGGAAGGAGGGGTCAGTTGATGCGTCAGGGGAAGATAAATGGGAGGTGGATAGATGATGCAAGGGGATGAACGCTGTTAGAGGATGAAGGCTGTTAGGATGGGGGACGAATGCTGTCAGTGGATGGAGGTTGATAGATTGAGGGACGAGTGCTGTTACAGGATAGAGGCTATTAAATTAGGATGGGGATGAATTCTGTCAGAGGATTGAAGCTGCTAGGATGGAGACAAATGTTGTTAGGGAACAGAAACTATCAAAGGACAGGACAAATGCTGTTAGGGTAGCTATTAAGGAAGAAGAAGAGTGCTGTTAGTGGGGAAGCTATTAGAAAGGAGACAAATGCTGCTAGGGAATAGAAGCTGTTAAAGCAGCAGACAAACGCTGTTAGGGAATAGAAGCTGTTAAGATGAAAAGAGTGCTGTTAGTGGATGGATGCTACTCGTATGGGGACAAACACTGTTAGGGAATAGAGCTGTTAAGGAGGGTGATGAATATTGTCAGGGGATGGAGAATCTTAAAGAGGAGGATGACTACTGTTTTTGAGATGAACGCTGTCAGGAGGATGACCTCCATCGGATGGCTGTTAGGATGGAGATGATATGCTGTCAGGAGGATGAACCCCCATTCAGTTGGCTGTTAGGATGTGGATGAATCCTGTCAGGAGGATGAACCCCCATTCGGATGACTGTTTGGAAGGGGATGAATGCTGCCAGGAGGATGAAGTCCCTCAGATGGCTGTTAGAATGGGGATGAATTCTGCAAGGAGGATGACCGCCATTGGATGGCTGTTAAGACGGGAGATGAATCTGCCAGGAGGATGAACCCCCTCGGATGGCTGTTAGGATGGGGGATAAATGCTGCCAGGAGGATGAACCCCATTGGATGGCTATTAGGATGAGCAGGAGGATGAATGCCATTGGATGGCTGTTAGGATGGGGATGAAATTCTGTCAGGAGGATGACCTCCCCCCCACGCCACCCACCGTAGGAGGCTGTTTAGGATGGGGATGAACCTTGTCAGGTGGATGAACCCCCATTCGGATGGCTCTTAGGATGGGGATGAAATGCTGTCAGGAGGATGACGCCCGCCCCCCCATTCAGATGGCTGTTAGGATGGGGATGAACCCTGTCAGGTGGATGAACCCCCATTTGGATGGCTGTTAGGATGGGATGAATCCTATCTGGAGGATGAACCCCATCGGATGGCTATTAGGATGAGCAGGAGGGTGAACACCATTGGATGGATGTTAGGATTGGGATGAATGTTGTCAGGAGGATGAATTACCTCGCATGATTGTTAGAATGCCGATGAATGTTGCCAGGAATATGAAGCCCCCCTCGGATAGCTGTTAAAATGTGCAGGAGGATGAAGCCCTCTCGGATGGCTGCCAGGACAGACAACAGACAGGGGTACATGTAGAGGGTGTCAAACAGATGGCTTTTCAATCAGGTTCCATTGTTTCAGTGTAAGGATTTGGATTTTGCTGTCTTTACACTTATTTTTTCACCTAAAATTACAAATTTCATATAATCATAACGATTTGACTATGGTGAATTTATCAGGCTGCTTGAAAAGAAATATTACAAATATATTATTAAAAAAATATATAGTTATTGTCTCGTAAATTTTCGTTGTCACGTGTTCAACTTACGTTTTGTTACTATTATTATTATTTTGTAAATAAACTAACCGATGAAGATATTATTGCAGATTTATGAAACTGCTTAATTGCTAATTGTCCTCTTCCAAAATTATTGCTTTCAAAATCATCATTATTTCTGATGTAGGACCAAGCCGATTTGTCCTTAATCAAACATTTCAGGAGAGAGAGAGAGAGAGAGAGAGAGAGAGAGAGAGGTATGTATATGTGTGACTGGTAAAGTGAGTGTTGTCCCGCATGAATGAGAGGTTTGGGGAGGGGCGTGGGGAGCCGGGTAGGGGGTGGTTAGGCAAAGAGGGCCATAGTTGAAGCAGGATGTGGTGGTTGGGGTCCATCCTCAAAACTGACAGCCTTACAAGGTGTTTGACGCCTACTCGGCCCGCACACATACTACGCCACCACTGCCAGCAGCAACAGCAGCAAATACGCTCTCTGCTCCTGTCTAAATGCGTATTTCATGCTGATAAGGCGTAATTACTGATGTGAAACTGCGAATGAAAAATACAGCCATGTGTGCGTATTACTCACAAATGTTATGTTTGTATTATTATAACTACATAGGAATGATAACCATCATAGTAATTACAATAAGTATTTCATGTTGATGAGGCATATAATTACGGATAGTGATTGTCTATTACGCACAATTATTGTGTTTGTATTATCATAACAACAACCACAGTAATATTAAGACTAGTAATTATAATGCCTATTATAAGTTGATGCGGTGTAGATAATGATGTTAGACAGTAAATGAAAAATACAGCCATATATGCGTATTACGTAAAGATATTATGTTTGTATTATTACAACAACATAGGAATGATGACAATCATATCTTTTATAATGCGTATTTCATTTTAAGGCAACGTAATTACAGATGCCAATCTGTGTAGGAATGACAACCATATGTGCGTAATACGCAAGAAGTAGAATGTTTGTATTATTATAATAAAATGCATATTCATGCGTATTTCATGTCGATGCGGCGTAATTTTACTAATGACAATCTGTGAATGAAGTTACACATATGTGCATAATACGCAAGAACTTGAACATTTTTATTTTCTTTATAAAAACAACCACAGTAACTACAATGATTAAGATTATCTAAAACACGAAGGAAGATCCATTGACATTTTAGCGTATCGTTTAAGGTGCATGATAGTAATAAAAATCATAAAAAAAGTACTCTCAAAATAGGTTTAATGTTACTTGCGTACCAATTACGAGAAAGCTACACTACGCAAAGGTAAATGGATTGGAAATACTGTCAATTCCAATCATTGTTTCTTCAATTCAGAGTTCTGGATCCTAAGTAATTCACATCTAGCTTTTGTTAGAAGAGCATGCTCAGTATCTGCAGAAATATTTACGAAAAACAGTAACAGAAATTATTAAGAATTATTTTTAGTAAAATCAATATTAGACTTTTACAACTAGTATTGTGTATTGTAAAACTGAATATTATGATTTTCTTTCTTACTGCATAATCCGCTGTACCGAGTACACGAGTATGTGGTGATGACTGAAATGACAATGTAGATTACATTGAAGAATTTTCATTTTGGTTCTGTATCATATTTATCTATCTGTTACATTTATCTTAATTTGTCAACAATATTATTCTTAGTAGTGGAATTAGCAGAAGTGATAGTAGTAGTACATATAAGTACGTGTAACGAAGAGTGCAAATGTACGTGTCAATTCCTTAGGGTTTTTCAAATCGAGCCGTATTAAGATTTTCAAAAAAGCTCTTTGCTTCACCTAAAAGTTTGTTATATATAAATATATATATGTATATATTAATTTATATATATATAGTATATATATATATATATATATGATATATATATATATATATATTTAGGTTAGAATAATCTATTATATCATATATATATATATAATTATACACACATATATATTATATATATATATATATTTATATATATAATATAATATCTATATTATCTATTAATATAATTATATAATATATATATGATATATATATATATATATATATATATATATATCATTAGATATATATAGATTATATTTAAACATACAATAACTTGGGAAAATAAATGATTAAACATTTTGATTTATTATTCCGTTCAGCAAATATTCATATTAGTAAGATATTTCTGGTTTTGATCAATAACTATTTCCTTCGAGTCTTCTTTCGGATTAAAAAAAGAATACTTCCTTTTCTTTTTTAGTTTTTCTGTTTTTGCTACTTTTCGATATCTAATATTTATTTAATTTATATAATTTTGTCAAAGATGTTTTTATTGACTTAATTTCTTTAGCTTTTCTGTAATTGAAAAGTTGTTGCAGGATTTACTTTTGTTAAAAAAAAAAAACTAGTGTGATTAGA
The DNA here is from genome assembly GCF_015104395.2 of Macrobrachium nipponense. Taxonomy (NCBI): domain Eukaryota; kingdom Metazoa; phylum Arthropoda; class Malacostraca; order Decapoda; family Palaemonidae; genus Macrobrachium; species Macrobrachium nipponense. The sequence continues at coordinate 51,267,513 of NC_087217.1, read as the reverse complement.
GTTTTACAAATGTTTTCATTGAAATAAAAATCATGTAACAGTAGAATTACATATTTAGTATATATATATATATATATATATATATATATATATATATATTATATATATTATATATATATATATATGTGTGTGTGTGTGTGTGTGTGTGTGTGTGTGTGTGTGTGTGTGTGTGTGTACACTCGTTTTATAGACTTCAATGGCATTTTTAAAAGATGTGACCTAAAATGTCTATAAAGGATATAAATGTGCTTATGGGTAGAATTAGTTGTACGCAACATCAACATTAATCACAGTTACGTAACACATTCTTTTATTTTTTAATACGAATATGTTTTATGACGTAACACATTTTTTAAAAATATAAATATGTTTTATGACCAAATCATATACCCCCTCACTACATTCTATGTCAAACTCAGTCATGTTTTGGCTTCACAATTAAGCTGCAGGTTTATGTCTGACGTTTATAATTTCGCTTTAGGTTGTCTGTCCAACATATTTGTGTCTGATGCCTATCGTATGTTGCGCGTTGTTGTTTTGTTTTATACGTTGGACGTTGGATATGTCCCTGTTTCTGTTTTAAATATTGCTGTCTCAACATAGACATGTTTAAGCCTCATGTGCTTAAATGCAACATATGGTTTGTTTGTACTCTATGTTTTATGACCAAATACATCCCACTTTATTACTTTTAACTTAATATGTGGTACGTCCAACACATTTATATTTGCAGTTTCTATACCCAATATAGTCATGATTTCTTTTATATGTTGCATGTACAGCATATTCTAATGCTTTCACCCTGTCGGTTATGCATTTAATAGCGATTGATTTTCATTAGGGAGTTAAAAATAGACAAGCTACCTAAATTTGTAAGATGAACTAAGTTTACACATAATTGTATATATATATAATATATACACATATATATATACATATATATATATATATATATATATATATATATATATATATATAATAATATATATATATATATAAGTCAACTCCTCTAGCAAATGCATTTAATTACGTTTTCAAAATCTCAAAAAAAGTAGGCAAGACACACCACGATTTAAACTAACCACACTTGCACACATAAACAGAATGAATTGCAGTAGGTTTTCTTACATAATATATATGTATATAAACATATACATACAAATATATGTATATATGAATGTATTTTTTCGATTCGTCGAGCATTACAATATGCTTTATGTAAAAAGAAAAAAAAAACAGGCAAGACACAACATGATTTAAACTTACCACACACACACACACACAAACAGAATGAATTGCACAACGCATAGAGGACATCATTTATCCCGCGAATAATGGCCTAGTATATGACAGAGGATAGGAAATAACTACTTACTCACGCACACACACAAACACATGGAAGCTTATCGCATAAGTCTCTCGTCTTTTATATCTCGTAATTATGATGCCAACTCCTCCTCTTGCAGGCTGGTAATGATATCTGACGAGCTTAAAAGACTACATTAAACGTTCTCACACCAGTCTAGTATATCAGCCGTTAAATCTCTCAATGGCATAATAGATGTTACAAGCTGACAAGCATTAGGGAAAGGAAGATATTCATTACTGTTCTTTTTTTCGTTTTTTTCTCTCTTCAGTCTCCAAGGGTTGTTGTTTGTTGGCTCCGTCTTGAGGTGGTTGTATAACAACCCTACTGTCGTATCGTTGTCACTTATAGCTAGAGAATAAATCAGTTGATGACGAAGTTGTTGAAATGAGTTTATTTGTTTGTTTGTATGGTGTTTTTACGTTGCATGGAACCAGTGTTTATTCAGCAACGGGACCAACGGCTTTACGTGACTTCCGAACCACGTCAAGAGTGAACTTCTATCACCAGAAATACACATCTCTGGCCCCCTCAGTGGAATGCCCGAGAATCGAACTCGCGGCCACCGAGGTGGCACGCCAACACCATACCAACCACACCACTGAGGTGCTAGTTGAAATGAGTGAATATATAATTAATTAGGAATATTTCAGCTGACCTCGAAAAGAAGTCTATTGATGCATTAGTTTGGGTTAAGATCAAGTGGCATACGAGTCTTCATAATGCATTTAGAAACACTGAAGTCATATGTAACAGTATTAAAGTTAGACGATTAACTAGGACCATCAAGTTTCATTTAAGCACGTCATTAACTTTCTATGGTGTTGGTGTAACCAGCTGTGATTTCAACAGTAAAAACTTCCTTTTGCTTAAGGACATATATTGGAGAATAATATCAAACCAAAAGAAATCCACACACACACACACACGTACACACACACACACACACACACACACACACATATATATATATATATATATATATATATATATATAATATATATATATATTATATATATATATAATATATATGTGTGTGTGTGTGTGTGTGTGTGTGTATGTGTGTGTGTGTGGATTTCTTTTGGTTTGATATATATATATATATATATATATATATATATATATATATATATATATATATATATATATATATATATATAAGTAGTTATTTCCTATCCTCTGTCATGTACTGGGCCATTATTCACGGTATAAATGATGTCCTCTATGCTTGGTGCGATTCATTCTGCTTGTGTGTGTGTGTGTATGTGTGTGTGTGTGTG
>NC_087217.1:51254867-51259867 GCF_015104395.2 Macrobrachium nipponense | reverse complement strand
AAAATGTTACTACAAACATCCTAAGGTATGTCACAACTATGAAATATATGGTAAATGTGGATACCTAGATGGATATGAGGATGATTGCAGAGATCTACATCCAAAAATATGCAAAAACCTAAAAGAAGGAAAAGGATGTAAGTTCGACAAAAAATGTAAAAATAATGCACCCTGTAGCCATGAAAAATAATCAAATAAATAACCAATCAAGTAAATAAAATCCAAAATAAGAAAGAAACAAATAAAGAGAGGAATGAAGAATATCAGGTAAAAGAAAAAAGCAAGCCATCAACGAGATATGCAGAGGTGTCAGCAAAAAATTTCAATGCATCAGCTCCAAGATTCTACTCAAGAGATAATAACTGTTTTTATTATGCAAGAGGATATTGCAGATATGGAGAAAATTGCAGATTCAGACACAAAATGAATAATTATGATGAAGGAAGAACAAATATTATGGAAAAGTTGGATTTTTTAATGTCAGAATTTATGGAAAATGAAAAAAAAGAACAACATACCAGAACGGAGAAAGACATGGGAAAATCCTTATTATTACCAATATTAAATGAAGAGAAAACACGCAAACCATCATAGTGATGAATGCGCAGGGTTTAGTTACGAGTAACTCAAAAAGAAAAATAGAGTACTTAGAAGAACTAACCCAAATTGAAAAGAAAATAGATTTAATGAATATAAGTGAAACCTGGTATTCCCAAGAGACTGGGAATGATGATCAAATAAAAGGGTTCCAAACTTATAGATCAGATAGAAAAAATAGGAATCAAGGGGAACCGCAATATATGGGAAAAAAGACAAAAAACAAGGAAAAATATATGAGAAATATAGTAACTCAGAATGTGAACTAATAGCGGTAGAATTTGAATCTGAAAAATTAATGAACATAGTAATATATAGACCTCCTAATACTAAAGAGTTTGACTTAATAATAGAAAAATTGGATGATATATGTAGAAATCACAAGGACTGGACTATTCTCCTATCTGGAGACTTCAACTTTCCTTTCGTAGACTGGAAAGAACGAATAGGAGATTGTGGATGTACTTATACATATAAAAAAGAGAGTAATAGTAGTGCATAAGATAAGAGGCAATTCGAAAAGCTATTAGATATGCTACTAGAATACAACATTCAACAAATAAATCACCTGCCAACAAGAAAGGAAAATACTTTAGACCTAGTTTTTGTGAACGAGATGAATTATGTTAAAGAAATAATAGTTTATAATGCGAGTATTTCAGACCATAATGTCATAGAGTTAACAGTCCCTTCCAAGCAAGTGAAAATAGAGATAAGCAAGAAATGAAAAAGTGGGAAGGATATGGAAAATACAACTTCTACAGTAAAAATATAAAATGGTCAGAAATAAATGAAGAATTAAACAAAGATTGGGATAACATTTTCGTAAGTGATGACATAAAGGTAAATAGGGAGATATTATATAAAATATTAGAGAAAATAGTGGAAAAATATATACCGAAGAAGAAAAGTAAACATCAGTCATGCATACCAAGAGACAGAAGGATCTTGTTCCAGAAAATCAGAAAGTGGAAAAAAGGTCTTGCAAAAGAAAAAAATGCATGGAAAGTTATAGAACTAAAAAGTAAGATAGAAAATGCAGAACAAAAGATTATACAATCAAAGGAAAATGAAAAAACGGGATTTGGAAGAAAAAACCCTATTAAATATCAAGCAAAATCCCAAACTATTATACTCATATGCGAAGAAGATGAATAAAAGAAGAATAGAAATAGGCCCTCTAAGAATTGAAGGGAGATTAACGAATGAAAAAAAGGAAATTTGCAACATATTAGCAGAACGATATAAGAGAGAATTCACCCCTAGAATAGATAATGAAGATAATGATATAGAAGTAAGGGATGAAAATAGTGAATATTTAGCTGACATAAATATTAATGAAGCTGATATTGTGCAGGCTATTAATGAAATTAAAAATGGAGCTGCTGCAGGGCCCGATGGAGTGCCTGCTATTTTGTTAAAGAAAGTAGTTCATTCTATCGCAAAGCCACTTGCAATATTATTAAGACAAAGTGTAGATACAGGCAAGATTTATGATGAGCACAAATTAGCATATATTACCCCTACTTTCAAAAGTGGATCAAGACTAGAGGCAAGTACTTTACAGGCCTGTGAGTCTAACATCACATATTATGAAAGTATATGAAAGGGTAATGAAGAAAAATATTATGAAACATTTAATAAAAAATAATTTGTTTAATAAAGGACAACATGGTTTCGTACCCGGAAAAAGTACACAAACCCAACTGTTAGTCCACCGTGAGAACATATTCAAAAATATGAAAAGCGGAAATGAAACAGATGTGGTTTATTTAGACTTTGCAAAAGCTTTTGACAAAGTAGACCATAATATATTAGCGAAGAAAATTAGAAAACACAATATCGTGGATAAAGTAGGAAGATGGTTAAAAGAATTTTTACACAACAGAAAACAGATAGTTATTGCAAACGACGAGAAATCGGATGAAGCCAAGGTAATATCCGGTGTGCCGCAAGGTACGGTGTTAGCTGCAATACTGTTTGTTATTATGATTGAAGACATAGACAGTAATGTTAAGGATTCGGTAGTGAGTAGTTTCCGCAGATGACACAAGAATAAGTAGAGAAATTACTTGTGATGAAGATAGGAACGCTCTACAAAGAGACCTTAACAAAGTATATGATTGGGCAGAGGTAAATAGGATGGTATTTAACTCTGATAAATTTGAATCAATAAATTATGGAGACAGAAAGAAAGCTATATGCATATAGGGGACCTAATAATGAGACAATCACAAATAAGGAAGCAGTTAAAGACCTTGGTGTGATGATGAATAGGAACATGTTATGCAATGATCAAATAGCAATTCTGTTGGCAAAATGTAAAGCAAAAATGGGAATGTTGTTACGGCACTTCAAAACAAGAAAAGCTGAACACATGATTATGCTTTATAAAACATATGTTCGTAGTCCACTTGAATATTGCAATATGATATGGTACCCACACTATCAAAAGGATATTGCACAAATAGAGAGTGTACAAAGGTCCTTTACAGCTAGAATAGAAGAAGTTAAAGACCTTGACTACTGGGAAAGACTACAATCCTTAAAATTATATAGTCTAGAAAGGAGAAGAGAACGCTACATGATAATTCAGGCATGGAAACAGATAGAAGGAATAGCAGAAAATATCATGGAACTAAAAATATCAGAAAGAGCAAGCAGAGGTAGATTAATAGTGCCCAAAACTATACCAGGAAAAATAAGGAAAGCACACAGGACATTAATCCACTACGCACCAGCATCGATAATGCAGCGTCTATTCAATGCGTTGCCAGCTCATCTGAGGAATATATCAGGAGTGAGCGTAGATGTGTTTAAGAATAAGCTCGACAAATATCTAAACTGCATCCCAGACCATCCAAGATTGGAAGATGCAAAATATACCGGAAGATGTACTAGCAACTCTCTGGTAGACATTAGAGGTGCCTCACACTGAGGGACCTGGGGCAACCCGAACAAGATGTAAGGTCTGTAAGGTAAGGTCTCTCTCAAGCTTACTATCAACATAGATAACCAAATCAACTATCATAAAGTATGGCAGTCTCTCTCTCTCTCTCTCTCTCTCTCTCTCTCTCTCTCTCTCTCTCTCTCGTTTACTTTTAACAAAGATCAATTCGAACTTAATTAACTTTCAGGATGTACTTAATGGACCAGGTCTTTATCGCAAGCAGCCGTATGACTAATCGTTGCACATACTTCACCTTCATGGGAACTTGACGGAGAGAGAGAGAGAGAGAGAGAGAGAGAGAGAGAGAGAGAGAGGAATAAACTACCCCACTTCCTGAAAGTTAATTTGGTTCAAATAGATCTTCGTTAATAGTGATCTTGTGTGTGTGTGTGTGTGTGTGTGTGTGAGAGAGAGAGAGAGAGAGAGAGAGAGAGAGAGAGAGAGAGAAACTGTTGTTTGCTCAATATTTTTCTATGTATATCTTCAAAGTCTATTCCCTCTCCTGTTATTATTATTCTGTTTATTCCCCTTTTCATTAACATTCAAAGGTTTGGTATCTTCTCTCAGATTCTAACATTTCTCTTTAGTAAGATTGAGTGCATGCACAACACACATAATAAAAATTTCTCACATAAATCAATACGTAAAAATAAAACAATTTCAAAAAACCCTCAGGTTCATGATGGTTAACGCTGGGCTAAAGTAATTTTTTGATATCCATTGATTTTTGTCAATACACTTAGAAATCACATTCCGTCGTCTGTCGTAAGTGATGAATAGCTGATGATTTACTTTTTGGGAACATTTGCTCCGATGATGTTTTCACAGTATTCAAGAATGACAGACGTTAAGATATTTCGCTTACAAGGAAGCCGCTTGAAGTTTAAAAGATATGTTGAATGGGCTATTTAGCTTTTAAGATAATCGTCTTATCATGTAAAGATAATGACATACCATGAACTCATTCTTTACTCCAGCAATTTCGTAAGAGCAGGCTTATTTCTTTAATCTGTCCTGTACATGCATGCATGCATAAATGCACGCATACTTACTTGCACATGTACGTGCGTCTGTAAGTGGTTAACTGCAGCGTAATTTTTTTTTATATTTTTAGTTATTCCTCGTTCCAAGAAAAAGTAAATGATACAGAAAACGAGCAACTTGTTTGTTTTACAAGTGAATTAATAGAAATAGAAAAGTTTATATATATATATATATATATATATATATATATATATATATATATATATATATATATATATATATATATATATATATATATATATATATATATATATATATATATATATATATATATATATATATATATATATATATATATATATATATATATATATATATATATATATATATATATATATATATATATATATGTACACAAATAAGAATATTTTCACCAGTCGTTACCCACGTATAGGCACTGAAAAACATT
>NC_087217.1:51232367-51249867 GCF_015104395.2 Macrobrachium nipponense | reverse complement strand
TTATCCAGAGTGTAGGTGTGATATCATACTATAAAGAATGACGTTTAATTTCTTCCATCAGGTGTGTGTATATATATATATATATATATATATATATATATATATATATATATATATATATATATATATATATATATATATATATATATATATCGCATAAAAAACCTAATTGTTTTAATAAATAGATGCAATATACGTCCTTCTTAATGTGTATTTGAGATCCCATATGACTATTATTTATACAAATATCCATTAGACATGAGCAGTAATTATTATCATTATAATTATCGTTATTATTATTATTATTGTTTTTGTTGTTGTTGTTGTTGTTGCTCCTGCTGTATAAAGGTATTCGAAAGTATAACATGATAAACTTAGCTTTTACTCAGCACCGAGAATAAACTGAAAATTTTCACCTGACCTGATGCAACAGCCATTTGTTTAGGAGAGGAGGCCGGAAAAATACAGGAATACTTGGGTGTAGGAGAATGTAATACACCCACTGGAAACAGTAGCCACACTTTTTCATTCAGTATTTGTTCCATAAATAAAATGAGATACTGAAGGAGTAACAAAATCACACTTTTTCATTCAGTATTTTTTTCCATTCATAAAATGAGATACTGATGTTAGTAACAAAATCAACACATCTTAATAATAAGAATAATAATGATGATTATAATAATAATAATAATAATTTCCTTTATTTCAGCTCAGCGTCATATCACCTGAGTAGATTTCAAAAAAAGCATTATCTGGAATGCTAATTAATTATTCTTTCCTCTCTCATTTACTCTTCGATTTTCTTGACCATAACCATTGTGACGCAGATAAATTCAGTAGCAACAATTAATTAGTCAATTATTTATATTGTTTATTTCTTAAGCTATTATTTAATTATGTACTTATTTATTTTTTTCATTCTGCTTTTCCAGATAAGCGTAAGTACAAGATTTTTTATAGCTGCAAAACTAAAGGAAAATCGGAAAGAGGAGAACGTAAGTGAGGACGAAAACCTTTCTTTTAAAACTGCAGGAAAAAAAAATAATACATATATATATATATAAATATATATATATATATATATATATATATATATATATATACACATATATATATATATATATATATATATAATATATATATAAATATATATATATATATATATATATATATATATATATATATATATATATATATATATATATATATTCTCACCAACACACGAAGGGACATGTACCTTTGCAATTACAAATGCGCTAAAACACGCGAAGCACCGATCCCTCGGAAGATAACGTATCTAATGACACATGCGCAACACGTAACTCCCCTCCCCCCTTCCCCCGCCCCGCACGACATCTGGCGGGCGACTGGGGCGACGTTTAGTTCATCATGGCGCCGATCGACATTCGTTAACGTTTTGCGCTGCAATTAACACCTGCGAAGGAAGCGTTCTTTTTTGGGGTAATTAATGCCCACAGGGAGTAATCATAGTGTTGGGGGTTTGCCCTGTCGGGTGGGAGGTTGGTCACGTGACATCCTCGGTCACAGGGAGAGTTCTTTAGAAAGTTTGGAATCGATCTTCGATCTTATGGCTCTCAACTTCGTATGTTAAGAGGGCTCAGCTGGAAGGCCAGTAATTATGGCATTTAGGTTTTAGGAATATAACTGTGAAATTTCGCACGGATTAATTTATCTCTATTTTCTTTCGCTATATCATAAGACTACGGCTTTAGAGGTTTATTTCCAGTAAATATGGATCAAGAATATTATTTTCAGGCGTTTACAGATCCTTGGCAAGCAAACATTTGTTAAAAAATCATATTTCTTTGACTATTAATAGATTCTGCATTTTAGCACATCCTTTGCAAGCAGACTTTTAAAATAAATTCATATTTATTTGACTATTAATAGATTCTACTTTTTAACAGGTTAGTAAGAAAACAAATATATATAATATATATTGAAATTTCTCGTACCTCACCATACAATGCAGGAACATATCAAATTTAGCTGCTGCATATCTCTACCATAAAGCTTACAAGGAAATGGTGTTGAACTCTTCATAATTCCCCCTTCACCCAGACCCCTCCCACCCCCACTCCCACCCAAACTCGGTTGACGAATTGAGTGACCAGGTTCAGAGCCAGTAAAAATATGACTAATTTGAGCAAAGCCTCGAATTCCATATCGGGGTGTTAGTCGACTGCTGCTGTGGGTTGCAGAAGAAGAGAGAGAGAGAGAGAGAGAGAGAGAGAGAGAGAGAGCATACAGCTTGTTCAGCATTCCGTGAAAACGGGATGACCTCGACGAAGTAATCCTCACCCAACTGAGGTAAAGCCACTCAAGAGATATCTCTCTCTCTCTCTCTCTCTCTCTCTCTCTCTCTCTCTCTCTCTCTCTCTCTCATGCTTGCCTGCGTGCTTCCAGTGAAAAATTATTCCCACGAGACTCCATTTTACCGAGGGCAGCGCAACTTGATAAAGCTCACTATTACTTATTTGTAAAAGATTGATTGCTCGCTTCTGGAATTTTGTCCCTCTGAGAGTCGTCCTTTGTTGCTCTTCGTGCTTTGTTGGGTTCGTGTCTGGCAATTAGGAAGCGAGAGAGAGAGAGAGAGAGAGAGAGAGATTAAAAAAAAACTAACTAAACACTTGCAATCGTAAAATCCAGTTGAATAAAAGAAACATGAAATTCTTGGAAATTAGCTAGATATGCGTGTGTGTAAGTGTTTGTATATATGTGTGTGTGGGTGTGTCCTCGTCCCTGTGACTGCACATGCGCATATATATATATATAGTATACACACAGCTCAATACAATACTCTCACCTTGTAAAAATACCCATTGCGTGACCGCAGTGGCAAATAGCCACGTCTTCATATCTTAGCCTAATGTCAGTCTTTATTAGCCCTGACTCACGAGCGAAGTCGTCTATTTTGATTATATATATATATATATATATATATATATATATATATATATATATATATATAAATATTCGTTCCTGGGTCCATTAGCATGAATAAATAACAAATCCCTAACCACCAACCCCCCCAAAAAAATCAAAAAAAATAACCTTCTACTTACAGCCCGGGGGCTACTAATGTATCAGTTTCTGACGAAGTAGGAGCCATTATTTAAGCAAGTGGTATATCACTTTTGAAATATGGCCCCCACGGGTATTTGGGGAAGGGAAGGTTGAAAACAAAAGTAAAAACCGTAATTTATGAAACGGCTCCGTCGCTCGACACTTTATTGCCCCCCTACCCGGGCCCCCTGAACCCCCTTCCCATTCCCCTTCCACCACCTCCCACATCGCACACACCACCCCCTTGTCGTTACGGCTGACAATCCATTAGTTTCTGGGGGGCGGGGGCAGGAGCAGGGGGGTTTATTGCCCTTAGGGGAGCTGATTTATTGATGGTGTCTATATCACGCGCTGTCGTGTGTGAATAACGAATGGCGTGATTTAAGCACCGTATTTGTGATCTGAAAAGTACGTCGTCATAGTCGTCTGAAGTGCGGTGATTGATTCCGTCATGTCGTCCGGTGTCGTGTTTCTAAAAAAAAAAAAGAAAAAAAAATACTTGGAAATTCTTCCCTTTGTTAATTCAGTTGATGGACAGACGGTCAGTTATTTTCACTTTCTAGTTAATTTTTTTTTGGAGTAAGTGGAATTCAAAAGCAGTTTATGGCTTAGTGCTAGGTTTCGTGATGAATGTTTTTGAAAGGTACTTGAATAAGCTGGTATATATATATATATATATATATATATATATATATATATATATATATATATACGTATATTATATATATATATATATATATATATATATATATATATATATATATATATATATATATATATATATATATATATATAGATATGATATATATATATATATATATATATATATATACTATATATATATATATATATATATATATATATATATATATATATATATATATATATATATATATATATATATATATATATATATATATATATATATATATATATATATACGTACGCATGCAACTTGCAATCCGCTTACATAAATAAATTTCTGGCAGATTGGATACAATTCACTTCCTGAATTTTGCTGATTTACGTTATCATAAAATACAAACAAAGAAAATCATAAATTCGGAGGGTTGAAACAAAGGAAGAATGTAGGTCAGCGGCTGTCTTTACTTTCTTGTCTTGAGGATTGATTTATTCATAAAGGAGGTTAGTAACTGCAATTGCAAAATTCAAATATAAATGTTTATTTATTTTTTGGCCTGTTTCAATATAGTTCGCCTCTCTGCTTAAGACTGTGACAAAGGGATTTTTTTGAGGTTATATTCAAACACACGAATTAGAATAAACAAAAAAAAACTATATTCATTTCCCAAGGAAATGAATTATTTTCATTACCTAATTAGCAAAACAAATGCAAAATGATCCTCATCTTATAAATAATGAGATGACTCGGTGTATCATTTCTCTTTCTTCGTATTATTTTTTACAGAATTATTTATCTCGCTTTTTAATACCTGAAGTCTTCTCAGTAATTACTATTATTATATTTTTCTTTCTTAAAAATATGAAATTGTCATTTATTTCTTCCTTGTAGTTGAGAGGGATGAGTAGTATTTAAATGAAATCATAGTTATCATTTGATATTTCAATGCAATTCTGAGTGAATATTTTTTAGGAGAACTAATAATGGTTGTACGTATGGCTATAGAGAATTATTAACATATAAATAGAATTTAAACACTGTTTTTAGGATGTAATACAAGAAAATACCCATGAAAAAAATTAATACTAATTTTTCTGAAAATTAAAGAATATTTCATTTTAGTAATACAAACAAATGGTTTGTTACGTAGCAGACATATTCAAATGTCTCTAAATGCAAGTCTTTTAAGCAAGACACAACAACATGATTTGCTGATTTACTTGATATTTATTTAATGACATATTTGTTTTAATAAGACTGATATTTTTTTAGTCTTAATTATGAACAATAACAGAGAAAAAAAATAACAACAAAAGGCTATTACTGAGTTTTCACTGAGAAGTTATTAAAAAAAACATCTAAAACTAAAAAAATAATTGTGAATTTTTCAGTCAATGAAATAAAAGACACAAATAATAAACAATGAATAATAAAAGCCGTCAGGGAAAAATACTTAAAGCAATAACAGATACTGATACGTTCTTCAATTGCACTAATAAAAAAATCTAATGGAAATGGCGTCATTAACACATAAAAAAATTGTATAGTTTTGGAATGTTTTTTGTTTATAAAAAGTTAAGAAGCAAATATGCAAAGAAATGTTCATTAAACGCTTGAAGAAATTCAAAAGACGGCCAAATCTTGGCGTTTTGTTCACTAATAACAAAGGAGGAGGAATGTGTCAAAGTCGTAAATATTTCCAGCTAAGAAACGGAGGAGGAGGAGGAGGAGGAGGAGGAGGAGGAGGAGGAGGAGGAGGAGGAGGAGGAGGAGGTAGAGGAAGACGACAACGAAGAGAAGGAATAAGAGGAAAGGAGAAGTAATAGAAGGGAGGAGGAGGAGTAGGAGGAGGACGAAGGGGAAGGAATGGGAGTAAGAGCAATAGGAGGAGGAGGAAGAGGAGGAATAGGGGTACAAGAAAGACCCTCCTCCTCCTCCTCCCGCGACCGTACTTCGGCGGGAGAGAAGCGAAGGCATAAATAATTCTGAAGGGCTCGCTTAATGTCCCTGAAATATGAGAGAGAGAGAGAGAGAGAGAGAGAGAGAGAGAGAGAGAGAGAGAGGGCGAAGAATACGAGTGTTTTTATTGCTCTTTCATATTAATAAAACAGAGCAGTATATCACGGCGGATCACACTCGGAAGTGCCTGAACATATTATTCCACCCGCTCCTTGGCAACACAAGAAGTGAAGGATGGCTCCCATAAATACTCCACTGGATAACATTGTTAGCGACCAGAGATATTAGTGGTTTCATATTTTCGTTACGGGCGAGGTGGTCCTCTTTGGCGCTTGCTCGCTTGCGTGCGTGCGTAGGTGCGTGCGTGCAAGTTTGTGTATTTCTGCGTGTGTATAGTTGTCAGTTTGTGTCTCGTGTCTCCTTTTTTCTGGTGATTTCGTATCTTGCGTCTTTCTCGTCTTTTCGGAAATGTTTTTATATTTTTTCACCTCTTTTCTGAAAATTTTGTATCTTGTTTCTTCCCCTTTCTATAAAGGATTATCTTTAAAAAATTCTTGTTTCTTCTTTCTAAAAAAAATGTTTGAATCTCGTATCTTTTCTTCCTAAAGATTTTGCATCTTGTGTCCCCTCTTTTCTAAAGATTTTGTATCTTTGGTCTTCTCTTTTCTGAAAAAAATTATAACTTGTGTCTCCTCTTTTCTGAAAATGTTGTATCCTCTGTGTCTCCCTCTTTTGCCTGTAAATTTAATTTATTCTTGTGGTTCCTCCGTTTTTTTTCTTTTTTTAAGAAATTTTGTATCTTGTGTCTCCCCCCCCGCCCATTTTTTTTTTTAAGAAAATTTTGTATCTTGTAGCTACTTTTTTTCGGAAAATGTTATCTTATGTCTCCTCTTTTTAGAAAATTTTGTATCTTGTTCCTCTTCTTTTGTGAAAAATTTCTGTCTCCTTTTTTTTTTTTTTTTTTTTTTTTTTTTTTTTTTTTGGAAAATATTGTATCTTGTGTCTACTCTTTTCGGAAAATGTGTTATCTTATGTCTCCTCTTTTCTGAAAATTTTGTATCTTGTGTTTCCTCTTCTGTAACAAATTTTTTATCTTGTATCTCCTCTTTTCTGAAAAATTTCTATTTTGTGTCTCCTCTTTTCTATAAATTTTGTATCTTGTTTCTCTTCTTTTCTAAATTTTTTTTTATCTTATGTCCCTTTTATTTAGAATTTTTTTTTTCTCGTTCCTCTTCTTTTCCGAAAACTTTCTATCTTGGGTCTCCTCTTTTTTTTAATAGAAAATTTTGTATCTTGTGTCTACTCTTTTCGGAAAATGTGTTATCTTATGTCTCCTCTTTTCTGAATTTTTTTCTTTAGTCTCCTCCTTCCTATAAAAACTTTTATATATAAAAAAATTGTATCATGTATCTCCTCTTTCCCGAAAATGTTGTACCTTGTGTCTCCTGTCCTCTGAAATATTCACCAATTCGATCACGAGAATATATTATGACTAACCAGCAGCTATTACTTGCAACATTTATGACAATAACTGAGCCCCAGCAAATATGCATCTACATCTTATGTAAATGAGTTATCAATAGAGCTACCACTAACAGAGGAATGACGCAATCACTGTGATTAATATTTAGCTATTTACGAACTCAAATAACTATGCGGAGTTCGCATGTACACCCGTCAGTCTGTGCTACAATGAGATACAGGGAAGTGATCGCAAAATAATCATAATAATCGAAGCACATCTTGATACAAACATTATCTTGACCATGCGTGTTTGACTAAGTCAGCTGCTATCTTATTGACAATGTTAGTTATCTTGAAGGAACCCTCATCACAGCTGTGACTGAGGGATACAGAAGAAAATGAGATATCATAAACACGTCTCCAAAGTATTTATTTGCTCATTAGTGATTTTTATGGGACGTAAATGATACCTGTGCGTACATTAATGAACACTCCTGGATATGATTAATTCTGTCCGAAGCGCCTCGCTGTTGTTTACAGTTGTCCATTTGTCATTTTTATTCGTATTTTTATTTCTCGTAATAACGTCAAGCTCGAGTGAGCTTTGCACACAGGGTTTGCTCGTATACATAATATTTAAACTAGAGTAATTCCTGAGGTCTCTGTTATTGCCAAGTTGTTTAGAGGCGGTGTGATTTCAGATGTGGAAAACAGATCTATAACATTACTTTTAACATGTTTTTAACACAAAGTTCTTTTTATTATAGGGCATTGGCATCTTCAACAAATTAGATTAAGATTTTTAGTAGTTAGTCTGTCATTCCGTGCAGGCCACCACTCCGGCTGAGAGACCCATGGGCTGCGGCTCATACAGTATTACACCGAGGCCATCGAAAGATAGATCTGCTTTCGGTTGTCTTGATTAGTCAATGTACAGAAAACTCAATTGCGCCGAAGTTTCTTCGGCGCAATTTTTACTTGTTTTATACTTATAAGAGCAACATGCATTTTTATACCTCAATTTCGCTTCCTTTAGAGCATGTTTCATGAGCATTGGCTTCTGTTATATGTAACGTTTCCTGTTTGTTTGCAATAATATATAGTTTTTTCTGGAAAAATACAGTGCCTTAGTTATATACAGACTCTTACGGATATATTTACTTTAGCTTCCCGTGCAGATAATATTTCTTCTTTTTAACTTACTGATACTTTCCTGTTTTTTTTTTTAACATTACTTTTTGTTCTCTTCCATTTATTATTCCGCTGGATCTAGTTTTTCCTTTCTTTTTTAATATCAATTACTCATATGTCTACTCTACAAAGTTCGGTAGCCCTAATTGATCTTTGGTTCCCTTACATTATTTTGTGTAATTTTGATTTTTTTAATGCATGCCAAAATTAAACTAATATCACATATTACATTTTCTTTAGTTTACCTGCCTACGCAGTTCCCATTTCCGTTATACTTATGAAACCAACTAGTATTTCAACTTATTATTCCATCAGCAAGTATCTAAGACTATCACTTCATATGACTTCTAAACTCAAAATCTGGGTTGTTTAGTATTCTCCCTAATTACTGCTTCTCTGTTTATTGTAGTATAATTTTCTACGAGAGTATATTATTCCAGTCTCCTTCGGCACGTTTCTACAAGATTCTCATTCCATTCTCTTTCGGTATATTTCTACAAGATTCTCATTCCATTCTCTTTCGGTATATTTCTACAAGATTCTCATTCCATTCTCTTTCGGTATTTTTCTACAAGATTCTCATTCCTTCTCTTTCGGTATTTTTCTACAAGATTCTCATTCCAATTCTCTTTCGGTTATATTTTTCTACAAGATTCTCATTCCATTCTCTTTCGGTATATTTCTACAAGATTCTCATTCCATTCTCTTTCGGTATTTTTCTACAAGATTCTCATTCCATTCTCTTTCGGTATATTTCTACAAGATTCTCATTCCATTCTCTTTCGGTATATTTCTACAAGATTCTCAGTTCTTCTCTTTCTTTTCGTATATTTTCTACAAGATTCTTCATTCATTCTATTCGGTATATTTCTACAAGATTCTCATTCCATTCTCTTTCGGTATATTTCTACAAGATTCTCATTCCATTCTCTTTCGGTAAATTTCTACAAGATTCTTATTCCATTCTCTTTCGGTATATTTCTACAAGATTCTTATTCCATTCTCTTTCGGTATATTTCAATAAGATTCTCATTCCATTCTATTTCGGTATATTTCTACAAGATTCTCATTCCATTCTCTTTCGGTATATTTGTACAAGATCCATATTCCTTTCTCTTTCGGTATATTTCTACAAGATGCTCATTCCTTTCTCTTTCGGTATATTTAGCTATACAATATTCTTATTCCTATCTCTTTCGGTATATTTCTACAAGATACTCATTCCATTCTCTTTCGGTATTTATCTACAAGATCCATATTCCAGTCTCTTTCGGTATATTTCTACAAGATTCTCATTCCTTTCTCTTTCGGTATATTTTTACAAGATCCACATTCAATTCTCTTTCGGTATTTATCTACAAGATACTTATTCCATTCTCTTTCGATAAATTTCTACAAGATTCTCATTTCATTCTCTTTCGGTATATTTCTGCAAGATTCTCGTTCCATTCTCTTTCGGTATATTTCTACAAGATTCTTAATCCACTCTCTTTCGATATATTTCTACAAGAACCTTATTCCAGTCTCTTTTGGTAAAAATCTACAAGATTCTCAGTCCATTCTCTTTCGGCATACTTTTACATGATTCTTATTCTATTATCTTTCGGTATACTTCTACAAGATTCCTAATCCCATTTTATCTTTCGGTATACTTCTACAAGATTCCTAATCCCATTTTCTTTCTCCTCTCTTCGTTCGCCTTTTCCCTTCATTTACAACCGGCTTCGTTTCCCCAATCAGCACATTTCACCTGGTTTAGGTCTCATTCCTATTCTCCACATTTTCCCTGCTTTAGTTTTATTCAGTTTTCCCGTTTTCCATTTTCGCGCCCTTCAGATTTATCCCCGCTCTCCCAATCGTTCTCCTTTCTAACTTTCCGTTAATATTGTTATTGCTTTCCAGAGCTTATCCCGAAGTACGCTTTTAACTACTAATTACTTTGCGTGCGGACAAATCCCAACAGTTTTTTTATAATCTCTTAAGAAAAACTGATCTATCTTTCTAGGGAATCTATTTGCATTTTTCTAGACGCTAGACAAACACATTCTATTACAACCTTTGGACTGTTTGTTCCCTGGTTTCCAATTTTCTCACTCTCTCTTTCTCTCTCTCTCTCTCTTATTTTCTATTCTTTATTTTTCGCCTTCGTTTCCCTTCGCTGAAAGAGAGAAGGCGCGTTATTTTCCTCCTTATTTACATATCAGTTCCCCTTTGCCCTCCGTAGCATTTTTCTTTTTTTTTTTGCTTTCTTTGTCGTTATTTCTTAGTCTCTTTCTCTCCTCTCCTCTCCTCTCCTCCTATACTTTTTTTTTTTGTTCGAAGTCGTTCTCTTGGGCTGAGATACACAGGTCGTATCGCTTTCTCTGTATTTGGAGAAAAGTCTCTCTCTCTCTTCTTCTTCTTCTTCTTCTTCTTCTCGTTTTGTTTCTTGCTCTATCCTCTTGGGTCTCTTCTTCTTCTTCTTGTTCTACCATCATTTTGTTTCGTTTCCTCTTCCTGCTCGTCTCCAGCTTCTTCTTCTTCTTTCCTTCACTTCCTCCTTCACTTTCAGCTCCTCTTCTCCTTCCTCCTCTTTCTCCTTCCTCCTCCTCCTCCTCCTCCTCCTCTCCTTCCATAAGCTGCTTCCCAACTCGAGCCAACCACTTGAGCGTCATCATGAATCTGTTCAATCGCCAGTATACTGTATTTAGTTTCACATAAAGTCTCATTATTTTTGGTATTTTGTGTTTGCGAGGTTAGTTATTGTGTTCTTAGGGCGCTCATTAGTGGCTTTTACCGCTGATGGACGACAACACTCTGGGGTTCCCTATTGCAGAGGCTTCATGTTTAGTGCTAATATTTACGCTTGGATTTGGTCTTCTGGCTTTTTCTTCTTCTTTCTCCTCCCTGCTTCCACCTCCTTCTTCCCCTTCCTGCCCCCTACTCCTGTCCCCCCCCCCCCTCTTCCTCATTCTCCTCCCAAAAGCATCAACTACCTCACCTTTTTTAGAGGATGGGTGGCATGGGGTTGGATGGGTGTAATATGTAGCAGGGAAGGAGGGATGGGGGTGGGGGTTGAGGATATATATAGTCAGTAGAGCTTGGTGGGGGCTAAGCAGTCCTAAATAGTATGGGGAGGGGGAGGGGGTTCAGGTATTTCTTTTATATAGCTGTATTTTCATTTAATCGAAATTATTAACGGGTTCTTACCCCGAAAGGGTGTTTTATCTTAATGGAACCTCTTGCACAGTCTGTTAGTTTATCGTTTTATTTGTGTTATTCCTAAGTCTTGAAGATTTAGGTTTTGGTGTTATCAGAGTACGGAGTGTACTCTCTCTCTCTCTCTCTCTCTCTCTCTCTCTCTCTCTCTCTCTCTCTCTCTCAGTGTCTTGTGTAAAAGCAAGTAGATATAAATAATCAAAGTTCACATCAAAATATAGAAACATGTAAAGACATTTCTCTCTCTCTCTCTCTCTCTCTCTCTCTCTCTCTCTCTCTCTCAGTCTTGTCTTAAAGCAAGTCGAGATGCATGAACAAATACATATAAAAAACTGTTACGACCATGTATACAGAATCTGAATGGTATGATGTTTCTTTCCTAATTCATACATGCATGCATACATGAAAATTTCTTAGGCAAACAGATTTATCCTAGCTTATCTACACATGCAATTAATTTAATTCTATCGCAAACGGTTTAAAAACTATGTACACCTTCCATTATTAAATTTACAGTTGCTTTACACTCCAACAAAGGAAACAAATTATTGAAAGAATGATGTGTTGATTTGAAGTCGTTTAAAATAAATGTTGTTAAACAAAATAAGTCACAATAATTGTCATCCGTATAAGAAATTCTAAAAAAAAACAAGGCATGATCCGACCTCCAGCTTCCTCGAAACTTGTGCCAAAATCTACGGTCCAATAGCGCGTTGTTTCACCAACGAAAATTAAAATATACACGCTATATTTCATTGGAAATAATTGCTCTGTACTGTATACCATACACATTATTTATCTTTTACATTTTCATTCTAATAAATAAATAATAAATGTCCTATCTAAAATTCCTGTATCTTTAACTCAACGTGAAACTTCTTTAACCTTTTTAGGTTACTTTTCCATGGGGATTTCCTACCGAACAACAACAACAACAACAAAGTAGATTGTATGTGTACTCCCAGGGTAAGCGAAAATCAGTTCCATATGAATTCATTTTTATTGAAACATATGAAATAGGATAGCGTTATATGTAATGTTAACTATGATGTGATGTGCATGACACTCACTCAATCTCTTGGCTTTCCAGGCTTCAATATGACTCCCAAAGGCCAGTTGTTAGACAAGTTCTTCGGATATTACAAGTAACGGGTGCATGACATTTATTGCTGGTCACCAATCCAAGCACTGACCTGACCTGATGTCCGATAGTTTCAATGTTGGAGAGATCGTCTTTGCAACTAGTGTTAATGACGTCATCTTTTGGTCAGGTATGAGGATCTTCTTATTAATTAATTCAATAATTTATTTATCTATTTATTTATTTGCTCATTTATTTGTGCATCTGTATGTTTATTAATTAATTAATTAATTTATTTATTTATCTATTTTTGTATCTACTTACATAGCTAGTTGTTCATTTATTTCCTATCCATGTATGTATTTACTTGTGTTTTTATTAATTAATTAATTTATTTATTAAATCTTTTTATTATTTGCATATCTAGTTGTTAATTTATTTTCTATCTATGCATGTATTTACTTGTGTTTTTTATTTATCTATTTATCGTTTCATTTGTTTATTTATATATTTAATTATTTATTTATCTATATTTATCTGTTTATTGACTTAAGACATGTGTGTAAGTAATAGCTAGTCGCTACCTTTATGGCTATGCTTAGCACACATATGTATGAGCATATACACGGCTAATCATATAAAATTATGGAAAATCTCATGATTCACGAAACTGTTTATTGGTCTAAGGTATAATGCCCTTTTTAGCAGTATTTCGGCGATCACATTGCATAAATTCCTCACAGCATAATTTGGAGAAATATGGCAGTATGTTATGTTCATTCAGCTTGTCAATCTATAGATCATTGCATGCCTTAATGCAAAACTCTAGTACCTCATAAAGTTGCTTGAAAAAAAAATCGTGCAAAACTACGGGCAATATTTTTGCACGAGTATTGAAATAGCGAGCAAACTAATGTTCGCTCTCGCGACGTGGTATGACGAAGACATTCCAAGAAACAGAGAGAGAGAGAGAGAGAGAGAGAGAGAGAGAGAGAGAGAGAAAAGAAAGTTTCTTTTATATGCGACCTATATATCCATTCTCAAAGTACCGTCGCGTCGTCGGAAATATAGAAACGACATTTACTGCGTGTTACATTAATGCCATTTCTGCCGACAACTCCTCATTGGCCAACGAGACATCCAAACACCCCCCCCCCCCCACCCCCGTCATCATCAACACCATTTCACCTCTATCGAATTCAATTTCTGGTCTTGCACCGGTATCGAAAGCATAAGTTGGGAAATGTGTGCCGCATTGCAGCTCTACATAAATATCAAACACCTGTAGGGGGGAGAGGGAGGGAGGGTGGGTGATACATATGCATAATTTATCTTTTGTTAGTATTAAGAAAGGTGGAGGGGGAAGGGGGGGCGGTTGAACCGCAGCACACTCCGGAACCGTATATACGTTAACCCGTTCACATTATGGCATGCGAACGAGAGATAAATTACGAAGCCATTAAACAAATGGCGACGAAGTTATTTTTCAAGCACAAAGAATCTGCTCGTGGTCATCTGTTATTTGCGCGTTTATTTATGAAAACTGCAGAGGTCCTGTCTCGTATGTGCTGGGTTTACGAGCGAGAGGCCAAAAGCTCGAGTTACTGAACACGAAAGGTTTGAAATTACAAGGGACATGTGAACTTATTTGCGGTTCTTGGTATCTTTAATGAATTGGGTTGTATGTCAGTTTCAACTAGGATTAACTCAAGGTTTTTCAGGATTTTCTTAAATTACTGGTTTTAAACATATATGAAATACTTTATAGTACCAGAACCTGAGATTAGCAGCATACGCTTCTAAAATATTTAGTGTAAATCACAATATAAACTTGCATCAACAACATATTCCATTTCCATGATTATTTATATATATATATATATATATATATATATATATATAATATATATATATATATATATATATTTAAAAAATGGAAATGGAATATATGTTAATGCAAGTTTATACTGTGATTTACACTAAATATTTTAGAAGGGTCCCACTCATCTCAGTTTCTGGTACTATAAAGTATTTCATCTATGTTTAAAACCAGTCATTTTAAAAAATCCTGAAAAAACTTGAGTTAATCTTAATATATATATACATATATATATTATTATAAAGCTATATATTATATATATATATATATATATATATACTAAGATTAACTCAAGGTTTCTATATATATATAGCATATATATAAGATATATATATTATATATATAGATAGTATAGATAACTCAAGGTTTATATATATATTAATATATATATAATATATATAATTTATATGTATATATTATATCATACCTTATGCATATGTTCACAGCTGCTCCCCAGTGCACCACCACCATTATAATAATTCCGCTGTCAAAAGAAAGGAAATAATAATTCCCCGAGCAAAATGACAAAGTAAAGAAAGGTCGATTATTAGGAACAACGCCATCAGAGCAGCGGTGATATTTACGAGGATCATAATTAAGAGCCAACTCAAAGCATGGCTTGAAGAGAAACGCGGTAATCAAAGTTTGGCGGCGGGGGGCGGGGGGAGGGGGATGATGTTTATTTTGAACAGGTGGTGGTGGTGGATTTTACCCCCCAGCCCCTACCGCACCAGTTCCCCATCGTCATCATCATCCTCCCCTACCTCCCTTCCCCTCCTTCACACTCCTCCCACCTTCCCCTGCCCCTTCCCCTGATAGGGGAGGGGGAGGGGAAGGGGGGGATTTGCTTGAAAGCTTTTGACGCTTTGACGGTGTTTATCTGCCATAACCGGGTCTGCTTGTAGAAGCCCTTAACCTTCCCCCCTTCCCTAACCAAGTCACCTCCCCTACCCCTTCCCCTTCCCCTCCTTACCACCACCAACAAACCCCTTCATCTTCCTCCTCCTCCTTCTCCTCCCCCTCCCCCCCCCTCCAGTACCCCTCCCTACCACCACCAAACCCGTCCCTCCTCCTCCACATCTCCTCCTCCACCACCTCCTCCACATCGCATGTAGTAAATGGAAGAAAAAATTAATAAGATATTTACTATAATTTATAAGGCGACGTCGTGAAAACACCATTAACAAGGCGATATACGAGGAGACTTGTGACCTACTGGCACGCAATTCATACACTTATGTTTTTCTTCTTCTTCTTCTTCTTCTTCTTCTTCTTCTGCCAGGGTACACCCGGTCTAATGCCATCTCTCCTATTTTATAGGCTTCCGAATGGAACCCGGATTCGACGCGACAGTTCGGCGAAATGCACTTGTCAGATATCTATATGTATAGACTGTCTATACAAAGAAAATAGAGCATAAGTGTTTGGAAAATTTTTAAATAGAATAATAATGATCAGATGTCTACTATATGTTGACAGTCTGTAGACAGAAAATAAAGCAGAGTTATACGACTTTTGTATTAATAATAATAATAATAATAACAATAATAAAAATAATACTAATAATAATAATAATAATAATAATAATAATAATAGTAATAATACAATTACTATTCAACTAGAAACCATAATCAGATACAGAGTTCAGGAACAATTCGCTAATTAAGTAAAATGAACAGCAAATTTCTAGATGGTAGGAATCAAAATATAATAATGTTAATAAGATTAATATAAATCTACATTTTTATGCGATGCCCAAATCGTACTTCATATTTATGACACATCTTCAGTGGACGCCCAAAAGGTGTTTGTGATCCCCCACGTGGACTTACTCGGTCGCCACAGCTGTTTTGGTGGCGAATTCAGACACCCAATTAAGTCTTCTTCTTTTTGAAATATTGGTCCAAAATTACACTGACGGATACATCCGTTAATGGCCGGTATAAATCAATTTTAAGGAGTCAGTTATGCAAAGTTTGGGGGGTGATAATAAATCACAGTTCTGATAGATCTGAAGGCCTTAAAACTTCACTGTATCACTCTATTTACATCTAACTCATTCAACTTTGCATTACCTTTTGGAAATGGTCGTACTTGGAGATTTATAGAGAGCGATTAATCTACTAATTCGAACTCGTACCTGTACCGATAGGAGTTCGGATTTGTAGAATGAAATATGTGGCATCTGTATTTAAGCAGATGCTCTAGCGAGCTTTGGCACAGATTAATCTTGAGGCTGTTTATTAACCTCGAGTAAGGAATTCTTATTTGACTAAGTCTGTATGTATGTTTGTGTATTTGTTTGTTCATCCCTGCGTTTATGTGTTTGTGTGTGTGTGTTAACGGGAGAGCCTAAAAACAGATAACCTTTTAGATGGAGTCAAAACATTCACTGTAACCTCTTTACCTGTTTATTTATTTATTGTGTGTGAACTAGGTAGATATCTGCATTGTAATACATGAGAGATGCCTAGCAACATGGGCAGTCAGTCAAGTTACATTCAGTGATATTGCCTGGGGATATTTACCGCCTGGTTCAAGCAAACAGACTATAGATAATCCCTTCCATCTTTTGGTCAACTGTTATGAAGATGTGATACTTTGTCACCATGAAAACCATTTGGTTTTAAATTTTTTTTCAGCCATAACGAAAAAAAACTGCAAGCCTGCGTCGTTGAATCAGTAATCAGAATGAATACCAGTTATCTATCGACAAAAATTTA
Source organism: Macrobrachium nipponense (assembly GCF_015104395.2). Classification (NCBI taxonomy): domain Eukaryota; kingdom Metazoa; phylum Arthropoda; class Malacostraca; order Decapoda; family Palaemonidae; genus Macrobrachium; species Macrobrachium nipponense. The sequence goes on along the minus strand of NC_087217.1, from coordinate 51,232,639 downwards.
AGAGGTTAGTCATTAAGTAAATAACTTAATTGTACTTCATTGACACCCTCACATACTCTGCTGCAAGTAATGTGTGAGAGGATTGTGAAGACAACAGTCAATCGTTATGCCACAATTTCTTTCTTTCCCTACCCTAACTGCTGGGTTTCTTTGTACATTTCAGAGTGACGGTATTATGAACTTCCAACGTTTCAGAAACAGGTCAGAGATCAGTTATTGACTCAAGAAAGCATATGCTATCTGTTATTTAAATTTGGTTCCTTATTTAACGG
>NC_087217.1:51206408-51221408 GCF_015104395.2 Macrobrachium nipponense | reverse complement strand
TGATGATGATTATGATGACGATGATGAGGATGATGATGTATGATGAAAATTGAAATGTTGATAGGAGGGAGTTGATGATAGTGATGGTGATTGCAGCGATGATAGGCGTTCTCAATGATGATGGTGATGATGTCTAATGATGATGACGGTGATGTATGATGATGTATGATGATAATGATGAGAAAGGGGTTAATAAATTTAGATAGGTTGATGATGATGAAATGATTATGATAGCTTTGGAAAAATTTAAAAGAATTTTATGTTTAAAAAAAAATAATTACTACTTATGAAGCGATCTGTATCAGCTAAAATTTGTAGTCCATTGTTACAAATTTACATAAAACGATTGTCATAATAGAATTCTGTAAAATAATGACATAATTTTCCCAGAAAAAAAAATAAGTATATCACATTTTACAGCCTGTGTGTACATAATTGAATCGGATATTGACTTGATTTTATAAAAAAAAAAATCACAGGTTTAATTTATTCGTAATCAAATATACAGTAAGCAAATATATTCCTCCCATGCTGACTTTATATAAAATTAAATAGGACATAACATAATTCTCCCGGATGAAAATAAATATATCGCATAATACAGCCTGTATGTACATGATTAAATCGGATATTGACTTGGTTTTATATAGAGAAATATATCACATTAAGTTTATTCGTAATCAAATATAAAGTATATTCCTCCAACCCCAAAATTCATATTTAAAATTAAATAGGACATTGACATAATTTTCCTTGAAGGAAATAAATACATCTCATGCCACAGCCTGTATGTACATAATTAAAACGGATATTGACTTGATTTTATATAAATAAATATATTACATTGAATCTATTCGTAATTAAATATTCAGTATATTCCCCAAACTTCATATATAAAATTAAATAGGACATTAACATTATTTTGCCTGAAGGAAATAAATACATCTCATAATAACTAATCGGATGTAGGTATAAATAAAAAAAAATCTATCACATTAATTAAATCTATCATAATCGAAGCTATAGTATATTCCTGTCTCTTATCACGCCATAGAAAACCCCAGAGCCGAAGTGAATACGTTACATCTAGAAGAGTTCCCCCTCCTACGTAATCCCTCGAGTCACACTCCAAGCTGATACTGCACCCCGAAAGGAGGAGGAGTTTTGCTGGCCAGATAAAGGAAAGTGGCAGATGGCTTTAATCGCCGAAGCCCTGGTCTCTTTGAAATGGGATCTCTGGAGATAAGGATGTTATATTACATTTCCTGTGGGTAGGAGTTGTTATATATATTATTAAATAAAGAGCGGAGAGCAGTAGTATGTGTTTGATGATAGTGATTGCTGAAGGTATAATAATAATAATAATAATAATAATAATAATAGATAACGTTATTTATCATGTTCCAAGAATACTTTATTTCAACTTCCCAAATCCTAATGCTTCTAACATTATTAAAACCTTATATTGATAATATTAATGGCATAGTTTCACCCAAAGAATATCATTCTGTAGAGAAAGGTTTTTTGCAATGAAACTGTGATAATCTAAATCTAATTGCAATTTTTCTTTAAAAGTTCTGTAGCACTCTCTCTCTCTCTCTCTCTCTCTCTCTCTCTCTCTCTCCTGCAATAAAATCCGCTGAGTGCCAAACTCGCAGATAACGTCGAAGCATCTGTAATCCTCTGGAGAGGCGGGAGACGACTATAAAGCCTTCCCGTATTACATCTGACAAGTGTTCAGTTCTGCCTTGTGGGTTTTAAGGCGCCTTTAAATCAAGGACTTCACGCGCCTCCCCAAACCCCCGTCTCTAAATCTAGGACTTCATGCGCCTCCCCAACCCCCCTCTCTAAATCAAGGACTTCAACCGTGACTTCGCCTATCACTTGGACGTCACTTTTCGTCTTCTCAATGACCGAGGAGTTGGCAATGTGGATCTTATATATCGGAACGAAGGACGCAGCTGATGATAACATAGGATGTCGAAGGCCAGGGAGAATGTAGGCTGATATGTGGGTATCTATTGCCCATCTATTTGACTCTTATATTTGTATATTGATTTTGAAGTTCGGTCTTCGTTTCATCTCATACTTCGTGAGGTCGTTTTCCCTTTCTTCGTGAATTCACGGTGGACTTTTTAATTGATGTATGATTTTCATATGGCATCTGTTTATTGACCTCCAAGTCATATGCTGATAGGAGTGCCAGCTTCTGATGATCATGTTTCATGTGTATATTTATTGTTTAGATAAACAAAGAACGAAGAGTAATTAGAGGATATGAAAATTAATTTTTATCATTTACTGATCAGACGTAATGCGTAATAATGTTTTTAGATTAAAAAATGAAAAGTTACTTGATAGTAAACTTATCCCACGAAAAACAAGAAAAAATAAAAAAGGTATACATTTCATTTTAAAACGTGGATTACTTGTAATGTTTGCAATAATAGTGTTTTTTTTTTTTAGATAAGTAAGAATGAACAGTACTTAGAGAACAGAAAGGCTGTCCCCTCAAAAATAAAAGAAGGTCATAATTTCACTTTAAAATGTGTATACAGAGTAATGAAAGCGACCATACACCACCACCACCACCACCAGCAGACCCTTCTAAACCCCTGCAAAGTACCTGTTTTACGACCTTTAAAACGGGCGAGGTACAATAGACCCCTCTTCAACCCCCTGAAATATTGGAATACTCCAACTGGGCCATTTCTCAACTCCCCCTTTCAACTACGCCCCCTAAAACATCACCTCGCCGTCCCTATCAGTTTTGTATACCTCATCTCCTGTTCCCCTGCCCCTATTACTCACACGTATTCCGCCTTCCCCCTCCCCCTCCCCCTCGTGTCTGGAGATCACCCACCTTCCCCCAGTGGAGCCACCACCCGCTTCAAAGCCTTTAGTAACTCTTAAACCACTCGTTTCCATCAAGGAGTCGAGTAGGCGCCGTCGTAAAGTATCTTTTAGGAGTCAAACGAAGAGGTGTGAAATTTAGTGGAGGCCGAAATGATGATGATTCTCGAGGTCTAAGTTACGTCCGTCGGGCCACTTCTATATTTTTGTCTCGGCTATTAAAACTCCGGGAGAATAACTGTTACTTATAACTTTATTCGGTCTACTGCTTGAACTTTTATAAGTGGCGGGCCGCTGAATGGGGCCCTTCAGATTTTACTTTATGGGTCGTATACCTTAAGTAGGCCCTCTTTTTTTTTAGCATTATTATGGCTTCAAATACCCCCTCGGCCTCCCTCCCCTCTCCCTCCCCTGATCCTTATCCCTCGGAGTGGGCATGGGGGCCATACCCATTCCCCTTACCCTCCCCTTCCTCCTCCCACCACCACTGCCCACCACTCTCACGACAAAAATTATGATATTGATTTCTGAGTCACTTACGACGGTTTACGGACCCAAAACGTAATGATCCCGGGGGGGGGGGAGAGTTATTTACGTTCTTAATTTATAGCGACGTAATAGGCCTGAAGAGGCCTAAGATACTGTCCTTTAGTGATATTTCATTTTGTGGAAATGCCATTACCTGTTCACTTCTATGGCCGATGAATTATGAAGAAGTTCATCTTTACGGTGCTAAGGAACCGGGGGGCGGGGTGGGTGGCGGGGGGGACATTTACATCACGATATATATGTGTACAGGTCATGAGTGAATTCATTTACTAACATGAACACATACATATGAATACATACACAGATATACATCACACATACAATCGCATATGTATATATATATATATATATATATATATATATATATATATATATATATATATATATATATATATAGAATATTATATATCTATATCTATCTATACTTTATATTTAATTATTATAATATATTATATATAAATATATATATAAGATAGATATAGGATATATTATATATCTATATCCTAATATCTATAACATATATATATATATATATATAGATATAGATATAGATAATATATATATATATATCTATTATATATCTATATCTATATCATAATACCTATATATATATATATATATAATATATATATATATATATATATTAGATATAGATATAGATATATATATATATATATGTATGTAGTGTGTGTGTGTATGTCATTATGCTCATGATCAAACAGAAGAACAAGACAGAAGCCCTCACAATCATAAGGCCTACACAACGATATTCAGAAAATGGAAAATCTGAGTTCTCAACAACAACAAAAAAATGTAATTTTCATGTCTCAAGTTTATATGATACCCATATACTCACTAAAGTAATTTAGAGAGAGAGAGAGAGAGAGAGAGAGAGAGAGAGAGAGAGAGAGTTTGTTTTCGTTTGAATAACTGAAAAATATGATCCTATAAATTCAACGTCCCAAGTTTGTAATATATGAATATCGAACTGCTCTCTTGAGAAGCCGTAGTCAGTACTTCTCTCTCTCTCTCTCTCTCTCTCTCTCTCTCTCTCTCTCTCTTTCTCATGTTTTCAGTACCCAAATGATACTCTTGTGGTAGATTTAGATCAACATTTAACCCTCTCTCTCTCTCTCTCTCTCTCTCTCTCTCTCTCTCTCTCTCTCTCTCATGTTTTCATTACTCACAAGGATATCCTAAAGGTGGATTATCATTTGACCTTCTCTCTCTCTCCTCTCTCTCTCTCTCTCTCTCTCTCTCTCTCATGTTTTATAATACCCACAATGATTTCCTCAAGGTGGATTAGCATTTAAACCTCCCCCCCCCTCTCTCTCTCTCGTTTTCAGTACCCAAAATTATTTCCTTATGGTAGATTATTTAACCCTTCTCTCTCTCTCTCTTTCTCTCTCTCTCTCTCTCTCTCTCTCTCTCTCTCTCTCTCCTTGAACGGGCAAAAGCTGAAAACCATTTAAATCCACTCATTGACAGGCGAGCCAAAGAAGACGGGGCCCTTCAGCGCCATCAGAGCGAGAAATATATTGTACCTAAATTGGCCTCCACTTGATGAAACTCACGAATCCGAGTGTAATTCACGCACTTAAGGCTTTTATAAGTGCGAAGTGAATGATGCGAGCCCATTGATATCTCCTTGCGGTATCCCGCGCGAAGCGGTTTGTCTATCCACCTTCCTCCTCGAAGCTCAAGTGTTTAATTATATCGATGGTCACTGGGTAAACAGGAAAATTTGACCCTGGTTCGAGATTTCGCCAGTTCGCGTCAAGTTGGACTTGAGTTACTGTGTCTTCTTCACGCGAGGTGTGGGAAGGATCATCATAACTTACCCTAATCCTTCGGTTAATAGGAACTGGTTTGTTGTGGTTATGTAATGTTATTATGGCTTGAATGATTAGGTAGTAATGCATTGCATATTCTGGAGTTTCAGTTGCACGACTTCTTCCGAGAGGCTGTTCCACAGTCGAACGATTTGTTCTAATTTTTCAGATGGTACCAAAACTATTACAGGTAATATATTCAGAATTGAATATTTTGTTGACGTGCAATTTGTCAAAAAGATCATTTTGTACCTTGAATATTCTGGGAATCAAAGCTCGGATGAATGTTCCATTCTGTCTCGCGTATTCCGCGTTATGCAAATGTAAGTGTAAATATTCTTTTAGTGTACTCTTTAATTCCCCGCAATCTCCGTATAGATGTAATACATACAAGGTTGAAGAAAGTAAAAATAAAAGTAACAAGCCTCATAAGAGACCAGAAACGCAATTAGCCTCACGAAGTTAAAGTCATTGAAGGGATGCTAAGACTTCGGCCAACAAAGTTATAACCTATTTATCTTCCATGCAGATGACAGCCAAGCACATAAATAAGAAATAATCCTCTTTATTTTATTCTCTCTCTCTCTCTCTCTCCTCTCTCTCTCTCTCTCTCTCTCTCTCTTTTACGACTGATAGGAGATCTTGATTTATTGATTCAACAAGAGATCCCTTCGGCCCCAAGGCGACATCTGTAGTTAAGGAGAGTAAATCAAGTCTCTTATCACCAGCCGAGTAATGGGTTGATGGGGGGTTGTTCCCTGGGGGTCGATCCCAGGGGGTCGTTCCCCAGGGGTCGTCTCGACCAAGATAAACAAGTTCAGATGTTTTTTCTATTTTTTACTTCTTAGGATTGTTTTTTTTTTCTTTTTTATTAAATCTGGGCACTTCATCAACTGGAGGTCTCTGATGAGTGTAGTTTTATTTTTAATTTTTTTTATTCTTGTAAAATAATATTTCTTATTTTCATTTGTGAAATTTTCTTTCTTTTTACATTTTTCTTCTCATATCATAGGGTTCCTAACATGTTTCTTTATCGAGCGTTTAAAATCTCTTGTTTTTTTTTTATCTAATATCTATTGGTTCACTATACAAACAAATTCAGGATTTTTTTTGTCACTTTCAATTTTTTTCGTCTTGATTCCATATCGAATATTTACTGGTATCTCATTACAAACAAATTCAGAACCTTTGGTACCCAATGAGAATTCGTTTTTTCCTGTTACTATTATTTCTTTTTTATCATTATTATTTTTTCTTTACTGCGATTCATCATCCTTCGTTTATCTGGGCACGTCGTCAACATGACATTTTTGCTAAATTTAGTTCTTGAAGTGTTTCGATAAAATGAACTTTCTATTTTGAGTATCATTTGAAGATATACTTTCCATCTATACAACTTCCTAATTCCTTTACCAGGAGTCTGCATTAAAAGATTCCTCCCTTTTTGGGGCACACTCCATCAACCAAAAGTCTCTGTAAAATTGACTACAGTTTCTCCTACCTAGTTGTGAAATAAATTCATGGCTTTGAATATAATTTCCAAATTTATGTTTCCTCTGGTTCCCAAACTGATTTACCATTTGTTTGCGTTTAACAGTCGTCTTATCTTGTATATTCGTCATCAATTGAAGTTTTCTGGTAGATGTCACGTCTTAGGTGTTTGGGTGAAGGGAATTCATACATTCAAATATTTTGATTCGCTCTTCCTGCATCAACATCTCGTTGACATTTTATGTACAGTGAGTTAATAACTTTGCATATCAAGCGAATTATTTTTGGTAATGTTGATTACGTACATGTAATTCTACGAAACAGATACAGAAACTTTTGACTGTTGTAAAGCCCCTAATTTTTTATCCGTTCTCTTCATATATACTTTTATATATTTTGTATACGAAAGGTTCGCAATTTTTAGTAATAAAAAGAATCGTGCTGCGTAATTTATATGACATACGCAACTTCGTAGCCTTTAAGACTTCGTCTTGTGACTCTTAACTTTTAAAGAATTAGAAGCGATTACAGATTGGTCTCTCGAATAGAAACAGGACGAACGATTAGAAGAATAGTGACAATGGCACAGAATTCTACATTCAGGGAATGAATGATTGATAGTCGAGGGAATTCTACTTTCTGGAAGTTAATGATTGACAGTTTGGGGAATTCCTCTTTCTGCAAGTAAGTGACTGACAATTGATAGAATTCTATATTATGGTAGTAGAGACGGACGTTTGACAGACTTCTATATTCCGGAAAATCACTGATGACAGTTGACAGAATTCTACATTAAGAAAGTGAATTACTGACAATTGAAAGAATTCTGGCTGTGAAAGTGAATGAGTGGCAATTTATAGAATTCGATATTGAGTGAGTGAATGATTGACATTTAATGGAATTCTATATTACAGAAATGAATGATTGACATTTGATAGAGTTCTATATTGCGGAAGTGAATGACTGACAGTTGAAAGAGTTCTATATTGCGGAAGGGAATGATTGACAGTTGACAGAATTCTATATTACGGAAATGAATGATTGACAATTGAAAGAGTTCTATATCGCGGAAGGAAATGATTGACAGTTGACAGCTTTTCTCCCTTGCGGAAGTGAATGAGTGACATTTGACAGAATTCTACATTGCGGAAGTGAATGACTGACAGTTGACAGAATTCTAGATTGCGGAAGTGAATGATTGACAGTTGACAGAGTTATATATCGCAGAAGGAAATGATTGACAGTTGACAGAATTCTACATTGCGGAAGTGAATGATTCACAGTTGACAGAGTTCTATATTGCGGAAGTGAATGATTGACAGTTGACAGAATTCTACATTTCGGAAGTGAATGATTCACAGTTGACAGAGTTCTACATTGCGGAAGTGAATGATTCACAGTTGACAGAGTTCTATATTGCGGAAGTGAATGATTGACAGTTGACAGAGTTCTACATTGCCGAAGTGAATGATTCACAGTTGACAGACGTCTACATCACGGAAGTAAAGTAAAAGACTGAAATTGGGTCGGGGACATCTACAATGTTTTCTGAACATTCCGGCAACTGAAGACTTTTCTACCTCTTGTATTAGTCCTATTTAGTTTCTTTGTGCATTCATAATTCTTATCTATTTTTCTGTTTATATCTTGTATTCTAGTTTCCATTTTCTATGAATTATCGGAATTCTTTGTTGCATATTTCATGACTAATGAAGTTTTGTGTCATTTTCTTTAATTTCTTGTTGTTTGAACTGTCTCAGTTTGAATTATTATTATTATTATTATTATTATTATTATTATTATTATTATTATTATTATTATTATTATTATTATTATTATTATTATTATTATTATAAAAAAAGGAATTTTAATAATGATACATTGAGAAAAAATATCTATGTCATGTCCTTGTTTATACTTTATTAAATCTAAAGTTATGTTCAAATTCTCTAGTTCATCTTTATTACTCTTTTATTACTGTTACTTGTCATTTTTTTTATATTAATTTCCTATTCATTCCAGCAACTAGTTATGTATCTTCTCTTATATTATATTTCTTTTTAATTCCTCTTAGTATTCTTTTCCTACTTCTGATTTTGTAAATTAGTAAGTGTTGATTCGTTTTCTGCGAGTCAAGATATTTATTACAGAGGGATGGTTGGCGGTTCGGGAGAGGGGGTTAGTATTGAATGGGATGTGGGGAGGATTGTTAAGGACGGTGTTCATCATGCAACTACGCACATAAAGAATTTGAAGCCTGCTTTCTTCCAGAATTTACTACCAGTCACTGAATTCATTACAGTTTGGCATTTTTTTTATTCGTTAAATATCTAATGTGGTTTCGGTAACGTGCAACTTGCTTCATAAATTCAAACTTTGTTTTAAGTTCAGTTTTATACCCACTTACAGAACTGGTTTCAAAATGCTAAGAATTAGTTTCAATTTCATTTACTTTTATCATAATTTCATTTTAGCAAATGTCAATCTTTGTTGGTCACATTGCAGACTCGACTTTATATACTCATCAACCAATCAGTCAATTACTTCAATCAATGATAAATCAATCAGTCAGTCATTCAATAGCCTATAAGTCAGTCAAACAATCATCAACTAATCAATCCAATCAATCAATTAATTTGTTTAAGTATATTGTCCGGGATAATATGTGATATTAGGTTTGTCGAGTTGCAGAATGTTGTTTAATTTTCATTGCTATGCATATGTGCAAGTTTTGTGTTCACATGTGACTATGGTATGCGTATGTGTACGTTTTGTTATTGCAAGTGTTTATGGTATGCATATGTGTATGTTTTGTGATTACACGTGTGTATGGCATACATGTGTACGTTTTGTGATTACACGTGTGTATGGCACACATGTGTACATTTTGTGATTACAAGTGTGTATGGTATGCATATGTTACGTTTTGTGATTACAAGTGTACATGAAATGCATATGTATACGTTTTATGATTACAAGTGTGTTTGGTATACATATGTGAATGTTTAGTGATTACAAGTGTGTATGGTATACATATGTGAACGTTTAGTGATTACAAGTATGTATGGCATGCATATGTGTACGTTTTGCGATTACAAGTGTGTATGGCATTCATGTGTACGTTTTGTAATTACAAGTGTGCATGGCATGCATATATGTACGTTTTATGATTGCAAGTGTGTATGGTATACATGTATACGTTTTGTGGTTACAAGTGTGTATGGCATACATGTGTAGTACATTTTGTGATTACAAGTGTGTATGGTAAACATATGTGAACGTTTTGTGATTACAAGTGTGTGTATGGAATGCATATGTGTACGTTTTGTGATTGCAAGTCTGTCTGGCATACATGTGTACGTTTTGAGATTACATACGTATATGTACGTTCTGTGATTACAAGTGTGTATGGCATGCATATGTGTATATTTTCTGATTACAAGTGCGTATGGCATACATATATGCAAGCTGGTGGTGGGATATGTGTATGGTAAAGCGCACGTAAGTACATATGTGTCCTAGCAAGAGCCAATGAGCCAAGCAAACATGTGGCAGCATAATGAACACGTACACTTATCCCCCACGTGATATACAAGATGTAATACTCAGCTTAATCGAAGGGGGAGGGAGGGGGGTTTGGTTAAACCCGGCTGCTGCCCATCCAGAGATACTCCAGGCGTCCCGCGAGACTGACAAACACCCCCCCCCTCCCCCCGTATCCCGGATGAGAACTCGCCATTAATCCTTTAATCCCCAATTAGCAAACAGTCAGCCCCTTTTAATACTTACCAGCGCAAACACATCCGCCATTGACCTAAGCCATAACGCCGGGTCACCGCCTCCAGAACTAATAACGTCCCAAAGTCCTTCTTCTGCAAGGGCGGTAATGGCTCGCGCTGGCGCCTTTGCGCTATCGCTGCTCCAGCAACGCGCCACGAGTTTGTGGAGTTCATTGCAAGACGCCTGCCTTTGCAGCATCTTGAGTGCCGTGGCAGAGATGCTGTAGGAGGGGAAGGGGAGGGGCGGTTATGAAAGGGGTCAGGGGAGGGGGAGGGACAGGCCCTCTTTGAAAGGGTCCCGCTGTAGTAGTGGTAGTAGTAGTTCAGGCCTGAGGTTTATCTTAAGAGCGGCTGTTTTGACGGGAACACTCCATAAATAATGCGCGCAGGTTCCCTTAGCAAGAGAGGGCCTTATCGCCAGCCCCGTTAATAACTTGACTTGAGATGTAGGGAAAAGAGAGAGATGACGTCGGTAGTCTCCCAAACGGCGACGTTGATTAGGGACTAGGTAATTTGTTCCCCGTCTTTGATAAAGGCTGGTATGTCAATAACGCTTCTTGTTCAGCGCTGCGAGTGAATTTACGAAGGGGTGGTATACGGATTAAAAATAAAACATTCACTGTGAATGTTCAAGCGTTATAAAAAAAATCACAGCTTTGGCAGACTGTGTTTTTAATTAAAATTCCTTCTATATTGTTTATCTGTTTACCCAGAAATTGCATTCAGGGGCCCTGTAAGGAAAAATGGTTAGTCCTTTTAAAATACCTTATGGCATACTGCTTTTTTAATTGAAATCCAACTACACTGTTTGTCTCCTTACCCAGGAATCGAATTTAGGGTCCTTTTAAAACACCTACCTAAGGATGATTATTTCACCATCGTCATCTTACACTTTAATGTTGACTACGTCTTGCAAATTGATTTGCAACTCCGTCGAAGGAGCGATTTTCATATCTTTACCTCCAATTTGTGAGGAAATCTCATTTCTTCATCATTTCTTTTTTCACTCTTAGGCTTCTCTTCTCTTTCTTACAATATCTACTTCCATTCTTTTTCTTATTGATTTATTTAGTTTTTTTTTCTCTCTCCCTCCTGGTCCTTCTGTTTTTCGCCTGTTCATCTTCATGTATTATGAACTCTTGCCCTTTCTTCCTCCTCCTCCTCCTCCCGCTCTTCTTCCTCTTCTTCCCCTTCCTGCCCCGTATCCTTCTCCTCTTCCTCTTCTTTCTCTTCTTCTCCTCCTCCTCCTCCTCCTCCTCCTCTTCCTATAACACCTCCTCCTCCTCCTCCTCCTCTTCCTCTTCCAGCACCACCTCCTCCTCTTCCTCATCCTCCTCCTCTTTCTGCACCACCATTTCCTCCTCCTCCTCCTCCCCCTCCTCCTCCTTCTGCAGCCGGTCACTCGAACTTTCATATCTCTCGTCACTCGAGATCATTTGCTTTTGTGAATGTCTGTGTGATCATAACTCTGGGGTATCTTGATATATTGCGTGACGCCTGGTCGCCTTGGCACCCCCGTCCTCACCCCCGTCTCCCCAACTCCCACCACACTCAAAAGAAAAAAAAAGTAAAGGATATAATCCACTGCGTCGGTCTAATGAAATTGGTCCTCTTGCAAAGGACTCTTGGTAAAATTCGGGGGGCGTCCGTTTACCTCCGCCTTCTCAGGAGGCCCTTGAGGGGACACGAGGACCTCCTTCGAGGAACTGTTCGAGGCGTGAATTGTAATCGAATTAGTTTTTTGGAGGGCGACTGAGATCTCGCTAATAATAAGGGTGTTATGGATTCGTGTGTTCGTTCACTCAGACACTCACAAAGATATACAGTTATGTATATTATACACACGCGCACACACACACACACACACAAACTACGTTTAATATCTAATTCAATATACCACGGGAATAACTTATACCTTGGGGGAATTATAAATAACAAGTGCTTTAGCACCAGTATGCCAGTGGACTCGAACTCCTGCCTGGTTTAGAAACGACGGAAACACAATGACTTTTACCACTGAGCCTGCGGTCACAGTCACTGTATTTTCGTTGTTTCTAAACCAGGCTATGGTTTGAATCCTGCTGATGAACTGATGTAGAAGCATTTGTCACTTATAATTCCCTTGGGTGTACTCTGTTCTCAAGGTATAGTGAACTGGATATCACACGAAATTTATGACTTAATATCTATGAATATGAAAAATGTCAAGGAATATGTGATAAAAATTTATGTATAACAAATGGATGACGTTAGCATCAAATATGAATTGACATTGATCTTGATTTATAGATAAATCTCGACGTCAGTCAAATACTCATTTCAAGGACCCGTTCTTGTAATAAATCCAATTTCAAATATATATCCTTATCAAAACATTTATTAAGTAAATACGTTTTTTAAGAAAAGCATGCCATCCCACATAAAAGAGTCAAGAGAAAACTCATTCGAGAGCAAAGCTTCTTCACAGTACTTTAATGTCTTACTTGTATTTTCCCTCGACATAAATTTATCAACACTTGAACGTTCAACAGCTGACACTACAAGCAGACGCAGACGAAAGGTTCAATAACCCCCGAGTTGTGCCTGTTCAGACACATTGGTTCTCTCAATACCGTTAACGATCGTCCAAGAAAAGCAAACCATGATTGAACAGCGTATAAATCTCCGAGTTACAAAAGCAAGCATGACCGTGCTTTCAAAGCAATCTAATTTCGCGATTCAAGAATAGGTTGTCAAAAAAACAAAAAGGAAAAAAAAGAAGAATAGGCAGTATCGTTTTTCATTCCTCTACGACGTTTCGCTCTTTAGCGATGTCACTTACACTCCGATGCTCTTTTGTTGCGAGTTTGGAATCACCAACGCCGCTGCTGCTGCTACGGCTGCTGTTGCAGCGCCTTCTGCAAGTCTCCTGCAGCAAGTGACAAAGATGAAGATTGATGCAGGTCCTCAAAGGTCCTCAAACAGAGTCACTAGACGCTGCCCCAGGGGAGAGGAAGAAATTTGTTTCTTTTTCAACCGTCCACCAATCACCTAGGGGACTTGAGAATACAGAGAGAGAGAGAGAGAGAGAGAGAGAGAGAGAGAGAGAGAGAGAGAGAATTATAAGATTGTTTCGAGCGGGACTTAGCAGGATCACCCTCGGTGGATCGAACAAATACCCTCCGGAGCGTTCCTGACTTCGTGTACTAAGTCTCCTCAAATCTATTGGTTCGCCCCCTCGCGAAAAGGGAAGTTATTTGGATCTCCGTGACCTCCCTCCCTCTTCCCTCCCCTCCCCTCCCCTCCCCTCCCATTCCTCCTATCCCCATCCTGAAGGGTATACTCTACCGACAACAATACCTTGGCACCCAGAGAAATCAAAATAAACTGCTGCAGTCGGGGTGGTAGACCACACACGGGTTTTTACACAAAGCGACACATTTTTCTCCCATGAGGAAACAAAGTACGACCGCCAGCTTTGACTGACCTTCTTCTTCTTCGTCTTCTTTGTCACCGGCGATTTCTCGAACTGCCATTATTTCTCGTCAGCCTTTTAGCTTGAACACATGTGATCGCTTTTTGCGTCGAGTTGTTTCAGATATGTGGCAGCTCATTCGTACCACTTCGGTAAGTCGTGTATTTGTCAAACATTTTGTAGGAGGGAGGTAATGACAGTAGGTACGTTTGTTTTTAATATTATTATATCTACGGGGATAATTTCCTGCAAAATATAATAAATACATGATTTAGAATGTTCTAAAAACAATGTTTCACATAAACTGAAACGTCAACATTACTATATTTACGTCCTCTGCGAAAGAGATTAAATCAAGTATTTATTACTGCAGAACACTGCCAAAAACAAAAAGAAATCGAAATTAAATCGAATTATTATTATTGCAGAGAGTTAGGTCAAATTTTTTTTTGTCATTATAAAATTCTTTTTACGGAAGATATGGAAATGTATTAGTGAATTTTATGTATCTGAGTTAAGAATATGAAGAAAGTTTGACCTTAAAAGCAAAGATGTAAAGACGGTTATACAGGTCTCCACCTCCGACTGTTCTCTGTCATCTAACACTTTCGGAATATATAAAACTTGAATAGGCGTCATACTCTAAAGCAGGAAATATTGTCATGCTTGGGTAAAAACATCAGTGGTAATAAATTCAACTGCTTCTCGTTAAAGTTTTATGAAAACATACTTTTCAATGGACGTAAATTTATAAAGGATTTTTTTTTACTTGAAGAGAAAGGCAAATGTGTATTCAAACATAACAGTTAGGGCATGTCAGTGGGTATTTTGGTTCAAACGCGTAAAATTAAAGTTTTTTTTTTTTTTTACTCTCTTCTTTGGGCATACAAATCTCGTTGTATTTTATCCCTAAAACAGAATCTCTGCGTTAACTTTGCTACACCACAAAGTCCTCAATATGTATATATATATATATATATATATATATTATATAGATAGATAGATAGATAGAATAAGATAGGTAGATATACACGCACACATA
>NC_087217.1:51196408-51203908 GCF_015104395.2 Macrobrachium nipponense | reverse complement strand
ATACTTATCCATTTTTTCCATTTCTCTCTCTTCAACTCTGGTGTCCTATGGTATTGCGACATCAATGAGTGATACTTTCTTCTTGATTTTGTCAATCAACGTCACGTCTGGTCTATTTGCACGTATCAACCTATCTGTTCTGATACCATAGTCCCAGAGAATCTTTGCCTGATCGTTTTCTAGCACTCCTTCAGGTTGGTGCTCGTACCACTTATTACTGGAAGGTAGCTGGTGTTTCTTGCACAGGCTCCAGTGGAGGGCTTTTGCTACTGAATCACGCCTCTTGTTGTACTGGTTCTGTGCAAGTGCCGGACATTCGCTTGCTATGTGGTTTATGGTTTTATTTTTCGTATTGCACTTCTTACATATAAGAGAGATGTTATTTCCATCTATCGTTCTTTGAACACATCTGGTTCTTAGGGCCTGATCTTGTGCCGCTGTTATCATTCCTTCAGTTTCCTTCTTTAGCTCTCCCCTCATCGGCCATTGCCATTGTCATCGCTGGCTAGTTCTTTAGTCTGTCTCATGTATTGTCCGTGCATTGGTTTGTTGTGCTGGTCTCGGTTCTGCTTGTCATTCTCCTGTCTCTGTATATTTCTGGGTCTTCGTCTACTTTTATCAGTCCTTCTTCCAATGCACTCTTTAGCCACTCGGCTTCACTGGTTTTCAGATATTGCCCCAGTGCTCTGTTCTCGATGTTGGCGCAGTCCTCTATGCTTAGTAGTCCCCTCCCTCCTTCCTTTCGTGTTATGTATAGTCTGTCCGTATTTGCTCTTGGGTGTAGTGCTTTGTGTATTGTCATATGTTTCCTCGTTTTCTGGTCAATGCTGCGAAGTTCTGCCTTCATCCATTCCATTATTCCTGCGCTGCATCTGATTACTGGTACTACCCATGTGTTTATGGCTTTTATCATATTTCCGGCGTTGAGTTTTGACTTGAGTATCGCCTTGAGTTTCTGCATATATTCTTTCCTGATCATGTCCTTCATCTCTTGGTGCTTTATATCCACTCCTTCCATTATTCCCAGGTATTTGTATCCCGTCTCATCAATGTGTTTGATGTTGTTCCCATCTGGTAGCTTTATCCCTTCAGTCCTTGTTACTTTGCCCTTTTATATGTTGACCAAGGCACATTTTTCTATTCCAAACTCCATCCTGATGTCCCCAGATACAATCCTTACAGTCTGGATTAGGGTATCTATCTCCTTGATGCTCTTACCACACAGCTTGATGTCGTCCATGAACATCAGATGGTTAATTGTGTTGCCTCTTTTCTTGAGTTGGTATCCTGCATCCATCTTCTGCAGTACTTTTGTCATGGGAATCATGGATACTACGAAGAGTAGTGGGGACAGTGAGTCGCCCTGGAAGATCTCTCTCTATTATTATTATTATTATTATTATTATTATTATTATTATTATTATTATTATTATTACAAGCCCCCAATACTATTTGCAGCATAATTTTCTGTCACTGAGACAAAAAAAATATTTTAATATTTTCAGTATTTCTTGGTCAGTCTTTTTGTAGGTCTTAGTAATCATATCTGCCCAATTTTCTGTAAATATGAAACAAGGTGTTATTCGCTCATTTCCGTCATTATCCCTAAACGATATATTTTATATCACATCTAACATTTTACATTTTCCTGAACTTAGTTCTTCATTAAAACTGATATTTCTGGGAATAATTATACATACTTCATTGTTTGTTTAATAAGCGAATGGTGAAACAGCTAAACAAAGTCCATCTTGGACAGCTGATTTTTTTCTTCTTTTATTATGGATTTTATTTTCAATTTCCATCTTTTAATTTTCTTAGAAATTCTCCGATAACTGATGACAGTACATACATGAAAAGATTTATCTTACAAGAGAGAGAGAGAGAGAGAGAGAGAGAGAGAGAGAGAGAGATTAATTCCCGTAAATATCTTTGGACAATATTTTTACTGATTCCATTAATCGTTCCTTCTCTCTTGAGTACATAGATGCACTTACAGATGCTTATTATATATATATATATATATATATATATATATATATATATATATATATATATATATATATATATATATATATATATATATCTGTGTGTGTGTACTAAAACAGTTCAAAAAACATAAACTTGTAAAGTAGGAAGTGGAGTTTGATTTCCGTGGAGTTACATTGCAATGAAGCTCCCTGATGTTAGACTTGTGTCCATGAGGACTTTAAGCAATGAAGAGCATTATTTTTATTTGTTTATCATATATAATAATTTTTCTTTGGTGTGGTTTTGTTTGCAAATAAGAGGGACAGATGTCCTTGGGTATTACAGTGTCTTAGTCGTCAATTGTAGGTTTTATTTCTTTTGCTCCAATAGTGGAAATAAGAAATATTTAAAACTTCAGAAAAGTTTTCCTTATCTAACAGAGAGCCAAATGGCAAAATATAATTAGAATATTGATAATTGCTTAAATCAAGTGTATAACTAACTTGCCTACATATTTTTTGACAAATGTTTCTGGCGTTTATATGGAGAATAATTTTGGAGACATCACATTACAGAAAATTTCGTCTGTAAATCTTCAAAATGCAGGCGTGAAGCTAAACCTCTATATCAAATGTAATTAACGATACAAAACACTTTCATGTGTTAATTACACGTCAAAAGTGGATGAAGCATCATTAGAATGTAAAACTAATTCAGATCAGATGGCAGAAAACAAAGTTAATCACGTAAAATATTAAGATATTTATAAATGAAAAATATGAAAAGGACTCACATTAAACTACAGAATGCAAACAGCGCAAGCATGGATTCCTCAAACATTTATGATTTTATATTGAAAGTTAAGGAATTATACAACTATTGAGGAAATGAAGCAAAAGAATAGAAAATTTAATTTTCAGCTTTTTAAATAATAGAACTGAGATCATTATAATTATCTATAACTTTATAAAAAAAAATAAATTTTAACGAATGAATTTAGGCCGTAGTATTTTAAAAAGAATTCTTATACGTAATTAAAGAATTTGTCGCTTACTTACCTTTATTTTCGTGTTGGTTATTGCACGTGTTTATAAATAAGGGTGGATTAAACTAGTTATATTTTACAAAACGCACTGCTATGAGTAAAATAAGTTCTCATATATAAAATACTTAAAACTATTTTCAATCATCAATACACCAATTTCATGTTAAACTTCTATTTTCAGGTTGAAATGAAATGTTGATTAGAATTTCAAATATAAATCTTATCAGCAAATAAGATATATCATCATATAAGTGCAAAACTGATTACTCATACAAAATTGCATTCAAGAAATGGAACAATATACATAAAATAATTTAGAAATCTTTAAATGAATCAATGGAAAATCTTAGCTTACTGTCATAAAATCTATAGCATCAAGGAATAAAAATTAATAATGCCTGCAGAAGATATCATAATGCTGGAGTGGAAAAGCACTGTAATCCATGTAAAAATGTATGTGTGAAAGATAATAACGGATAATAATTATTATCTTTTGTTACATAATTTTCCGGGCTGCCGAAGTGGTTTCTTATATTTCGTGAAGGTAGGATATCAGAATAACCGAAGAAAAAATTTAATAGATTGTCTGTCAGTAATAGTAAATGTCAATGTTTAATTAACCGAAAGATGTCAATTTTCCTCTTGAATTTTTCTGGGAAATTAGAAATTCATTTACCTATTTC
This sequence comes from Macrobrachium nipponense, assembly GCF_015104395.2. Taxonomy (NCBI): domain Eukaryota; kingdom Metazoa; phylum Arthropoda; class Malacostraca; order Decapoda; family Palaemonidae; genus Macrobrachium; species Macrobrachium nipponense. The sequence continues at coordinate 51,200,209 of NC_087217.1, read as the reverse complement.
CCAGGCAAATAGATGTTTATTTTTATTTTCCGCAAAATCGTGGAATATTCACGCTTATTCTCCTGAAAAATCGAGAACCTTGACTTTTGCTCTCCTTGAAAAATCAGAAATACTCTTTATCATTTCCTTAAAAACGAATGGACAATCTATTCGAAAATTCTCCAGAAAACTAAAGATATATTTCCTATTCAGTTTCTGGCAAAAAATTATGTTTATTTTCCAGAGAAACTCCCCATTTATTTACCACGAAAATTCCAGTTTATTTTACAGGAAAAATCCTAATTATTATTCATAAGAATAAATAAGCTTATTTTACCGGAAAAATAAATCCCTGTTTATTTACCAAAAAAAACGACTTTTTTTGCTTGAAAAACCTTGATTATTTCCCAGATAAAGAACCAGATTATTTACCACAAAAAAATCCGTTTATTTCACAAAACAAAATCCCCTCATTTCGTTGGTTATTCTCCCTGAACAAAATCCAGTTATTTCCCAGAAAAAAGAATCCCCTTTATTCCCTCGAAACAGAGAGGACTTATCCCCATTCATATTCCTGGTTTCTTCAGAAGTACGAAATCCCTCGAGTTCACTCACCTCCTGTGGACTGAAGAAGGTGTCTGTTTCTCACAGCCTTGGGAATCATTGGTGCTGAACGTTTATTTAATACATCAGGGCTTGGCTGGGTCTCCGTTAGAGCAAAGATGATGCTCTTATCAGACTAAGGTTACCTGAAGAGGCAGATTTATTGGCTAGAAATATATTATTAGTGAGAAGTCTACTTCTCCCTCCTTGAACTTTTCCTGTGACTTTCTGAAGGTGGGGAGAGAACCTTCATATTTTTGTTGTAGGTATTTAGGCAAGATATATAATATATATATATATATATATATATATATATATATATATATATATATATATATATATATATACACTATTGCAGGGAAAGCATACTGTTCACAATTTATTTATTCGTCACAAAGGAAAAGTGTTTTACTAAAAATAAATGATGAAAATTCTCAAAAATAAAATTGGAATATACACTATTTGTGGCTGGAAATCTTGGGATTGAAAGAAAAATCATCAAAAGTTACAATATCTATACTATCTAAAATTTAGAGAATGACAGTATTCCAAGTTGTTAGATCAAACCAAGTTAACAGAACCAAATATTTTGCTATGATGAGAGTAGATAAGATTTTATACATTTGGAAGTCGAGAAAATTCTCAAAATGTTTGGTACCGATTATTTCATTTGAAATTTTTTGTCCTATGGTACTTAGTTTTACGCCAGCTATCTATTTATTCATTGTATATATTTTAATATTAATTATTAGTGACTTATTAACAACGATTCACTTCAAAACAGGAAGTTTATCAAATCAGAGCTACATAGCTAGATATAAAGACATATGAACATAATATACTGGTAATCTTTCTAGACACGAAGATATGTTATTAAGCTGTATTTTTACTTATGAAAATTTGTCTCCATTCGTGGTATAATATCAAGTTAACATTTACTGAAACTTTTTTCATTCTGTTTATGCGTTATTGCTGCCTTTATTGTAATGGCCTTCATTCTAAATCTTTATATTTCAGAACCCGCAAACATGGTATCATAATCAATGACAGGTTTTTGAAGTCGTTTGGGACGTTGCCTTTCAAGTGTTATTTAAACACTTTTTCTATAATTATTAATTCCCTATAATTTTTTGTATAAATAGCAACAGCGACAATATCTTCGCCATTACATATATATATGTATATGTATATATATATATATATAATATATATATAATATATATATATATATATATATATATATATATATTATATATATATATATATATATATATATATATATATATATATATATATATATATATATATATATATATATATATATATATATATGTGTGTGTGTGTGTGTGTGTATGTATATATATATGAATATCACATGACCGTGATTCATATAAATAATTCGAGCTACAAATGTCCTTTAATATCTAATTCGCTCTACCTCGGAATTGATATATTTTCATATATGTACCGAGGGGGTGGGGGAATTTTTAGTTGATAATAATTTCGTACCCCCATGGGATGTACGAAATTATTATCAACTAAAATCCCCATCGGTACATATATGAAAAATATATCAATTCCGAGGTAGAGCGAATTAGATATTAAAGGACATTTGTAGCTCGAATGGTATATATATATATATATATATATATATATATATATATATATATATATATATATATATATATATATATATATATATTATACACACATGTAAGTATGTATTTATATATTCCCATCATTATCAACACCAGTAAGACCAAATTTAATCTCCTATTCCAAGAAGGTATCCGCATGATTTGTTACTCTCTCTCCCTCTCTCTCTTCTCTCTCTCTCTCTCTCTCTCTCTCTCTAGCTTCGTACCTCATTTTCTCTCTCTTTGTCCACTCTTGTTCATGTATGTCGCATCCACCGGTCCATCTTCTCTCCTTTATACTCGCACAATGGCCCAATCAACACCACCCAAATTGGGGGACCCACTGAAGCCTGCTCTCTCTCTATTTTTACGTCCCCTTTCCCTCCCGGTGTTCCTTCTCGTGTAGGTAAATTAGTTTATCACTTTTTCACCCTTGGCTGACACGAGGGATTTTCCATTTTGACTGTCTGGCTCTAGCGAGAAGAAACTGTTCGAACGAACTTCGAAGTACCGGATGGGGGGCTGCAAAAGTCCGAGGTTCGGACTAGAGGAAGTTTCCAACGACTCAGACTAGGAAAAGAATCGTTAGAAATCGGGTGACAGAATAACTGTAGGAATTTGAAAAGGAAGTGATGCTCAGTATGCTGAAAGATGAGTTTAAGAGAATGGTACGATACGTGAATCTTGAATCAGGATTGAAAATATGGCCCTAGGCCTAAAGAATTACTAGAACTAGTTCAGATACTGGCAAAGGGCTCGATTTGGCTCGAAAATTATATCTACTTGTTGGTGTAGGAAGGAAATCTTAATACGTTAGTAATGAATACGATTAAAAAAATAAAATAAAATAAAACAGCGAAGTAGATGAAGGTGGTAAATGCTTGTGCCGTGCCAGATAGACTGGTAAGTAACAGAAGAAAACGAAACAGAGCCTTATAGGCTTCTGAAAGAAAATGGGTCAAAGGAGAAAAAAAAAGACGAAGAAACCAGTCATTCAGAGGATAAGAGAAATAAAGGAACTTCAAAGTCAATGACAGCTAAAACCCTAAAGGAGAATGCGAAATTTAACTTGAACTAAGAAAGACAAGCTGTCAGTGAATGGAAAGAAACTTGTCTAAGTACTGGAAATGAAACAAAGGGTTATATCTTAAAAAAAAAAAAAAAAAAAACTGTACAAAGATCTGAATGAAAAAAACTGAGCAAATTAGGAGAGAAAATGAATAAAAAAAATGGCTTAGGAAACGTAACATAAGAAAAAATTAGTCACAGAAACATCTAAACCTCAATAAAATCACGAAATAAATGCAACATGATAATCAAAATTCGCTTTTAAGTGACCAGGCCAATACAATAACAAATTTTAAGAATCTCTCTCTCTCTCTCTCTCTCTCTCTCTCTCTCTCTCTCAAGAATGAGACAACCTTGAGTGTCAAACGAGTGATAATAGGTGTTGTAAATCGTGTTTCCAATGCATTTACCCTGACGTATAAAATATTGGGGAAAAAACTTTCTTCTTTCCTTTCTTTTCTCTCTTTCTTTTTTTTCTTTCCAAGACATTCTCTTCGCCCCATTGGTTTTCAGG
>NC_087217.1:51176408-51186408 GCF_015104395.2 Macrobrachium nipponense | reverse complement strand
TGCTTTGAAAGCTAACTTTGAGATAAAAAAAAAAGCAACGGAACCAAAATTATGCAAATGCAAAGCAATATAATAGCAACATTCCTTTGTCTAATATATTTCTCAAAACCCCAAACATTACCGCATGCTTTATATCTGACTTGCAATCGTAATGGTGTTTTTGGGAAAGATTATAAAGGCATAATTCCATAAAACGTTTGCGTTTTACTTTCGAGAAACGAGGAAAACTAAAAGAAGATGCAAGTAATTGTTGAACTGAGCAAAATCCGCAGAAAGACAAAGAGGTATCCAGTCAAAATATATGATCATTTCAAGGTATTTTATTACCCTGCCAAAGGAGAAAGTCAGGACGCAAACAGGTTGTTATTCACTACAAATTAATCTTTATTTAGGCTTTTATACGTAATTATACAAACATTCACATACATACACACATACGCACAGATATATATATATATATATAATATATATATATATATATATATATATATATATATATATATAGTAGTTTTTGTAAAATATTCTATTTTTCATTAGATTTTTTGCAATGCGTTCAGCAGATACTGCTTACAAAGTAACGTGAAAATATACAAACATACATACGCACATTACTATTAATGTATTGCTTGAAAAGCATAATGTTTATGTCTGTTGTTTCAACTATGATAAGGGTTATGATAATTGTTATCAACATCATTATTACCATCGTCGTCAGCAGCGTGAGCAAAACAATAATTAATTATTTGCATTTTCTAAGTCATAGCAACAGAGCTCAGTTCCAAACGTATCCGTAAAATGACTAAATTTTAATCCTGGGGTAAAGTCTGGAAAAGAACAAAAAAAAAAAAAGAAAAAAAAGAAAACCAAAAAAAAAAAAAACAGAAGAGAGAGAGAGAGAGAGAGAGAGACCGAGAGAGAGAGGAGAGAGAGAGAGAGAGAGAAGAATTTGCCGTTTTCCCGCTTACTCCTTCCTTGTCATCTTTCCTTATATTTCAACCCTTTTTTTTTGTTCTCCTTCCCCTCCCCCTCTTTCCTCCTCCTTCCTCCTCCTAACCTCAACCCCCCTCCCCTCCTCCTCCTCCTCCTTAACCCCCTCCTCCTCCTCTTCCTCCTCAATCCCCCTTCTCCTCCTCCTCCTCACCTCCTCCTCTTCCTCCTCAACCCCATCCTCCTCAACCCCATCCTCCTCCTCCTACTCCTCCTCAAGCCCTTCCTCCTCCTCCTCCTCCTCCTACTCAACCCCCTCCTCCTCCACTTCCTCCGTTCCGCAGAGAACCACTTCCGTCAGCAGGGCATATAATTAAAGAGCTAACAGCAGCAGCAGCCCTCCGAACTGACAACGGGGCAACGCATGTCTGTACCCGCCCATGCCGTAATTGTGCCCGACACCCGCCGCCCGCTTTCATCCTTCCGCCCTCGGCTGACGACTGGCATAAGCAATACCGGGTGAAGTAGGGCGAGATTGCTATAGGAACGGGTTCTGTCACCAGATGGGGTTGTGGGAAATGGCCGTGAAAATCTGGCGATTTCACATCGAAGGCTTTTTCGGAGTTGGGGAGTTGTTCAGCTTGGTTTTGGAGGGATAAGAGCTTTATTTCAGGGGTATTAGAGCTTTATTTCAAGTTATGAGAACTTTATTTTAAGGGTCAGCAGCTTTACGAAAGCTGGGGGTAGAGGGTACAGGGTGGTATATGATTAGAGATAGACAGTGTGCAGCGGTACTGTGAGATAAGAAATAGTACTGAAAACATTCCTTTATTTAGTATATATGTACATTAGTATATATATATATATATATATATATATATATATATATATATATATATATATATATATATATATATATATAGATATATATATATATATAATATATATATTATATATATATTATGGAAGAGATTTTCCTTATGGGTTTTTCTCTTGTAGAGTGTGTTATATGAAAAGATTTTTTAAAAGCTTTTAATTTACACCTATGCTAATTTTCAGCTATATATATATAGATATATATATATATATATATATATATATATATATATATAGTTGAAATTGAGCATAGTGAAATTAAAGCTTTTAAAAATCTTTTCATATAACACACTCTGCAGAGAAAAAACCCATAAGGAAAATCTCTTCCCATAATAGATATATATATATATACATATATAATATAATAATATATTATATATATATATATAATATATTATATATATACTATATATAGAAGGAAACATGTTTAACCTTCAGGTAGACAGACTTGACAGCCGTCTCGGGCATGTTTTTGACGAGCGTATGACAGCAGAGTTGAGAGGAATTACGGGTTATTACCGGTAAAATTAGAATATGGGAGAGACGAGGAAAAACGCGAAGAGAGAAAACGGGAGGAAAGGCAAAGTCCCTTTTGGCAAAATCACTGTAATCTTCTCTTATTGAAACACTTACGGTCAGATTTCTTTTACCCCTTTTTTGTAAATCGTCCCTTTTCTGTGTTTTAAGATATATTATTTCACAGTTTTTTGGCGCCAGGTATAAATGGGATTTTTTTTTTCGCATACGTGGAGTCGTGGAGTCCGTGAAATTGATAAAATCACTTCGAAGTTTGTGGAATAACTTCTGGGATAATTTGACCACATCAACAATTGAAACAGCAACAAAGAGGAAAGGTCTTTTGAAAGGACAAAAGACCATTTAAAAATAACAATAAAGACAAAGGGCCGTTTTAAAACAACGAACAAAGAGCCATTAAGAAATAAAAATGAAGAAAAGGGTTATTTACAATCAATGGCAAAGGACGATTTAAAAACTAGGGCAAAGAACCATTTTGAAATAAAGATACAGTCAAAGGGTTATATACAGCCAATGGCAAAGGACAATTTAAAAACTAGGACAAAGAATTATTTAAAAACAATGGTAAAGGTAATAGACTTTCTAACACAGTGACAAAGGACCACTTGAAAACAATGGCAAAGAACCATTCAAATGTAATGCTAAAGAAAAAAATACATTTTAAAACAATGATGAGAACAAACGGCCATTTAAAAACAACGGCAAAGGAGTGCATAAAATAATGACAAAAGATCAATTTTTTCGATTTTCTTCCATTGTTATAAAATAATTATTATCGAGTTATTTTTTAAAATTAACTTTTTCAAATTTTTTGTTTTTGTTTTTTGCTATATTAACCTTCGGATTTTGATTCTCAGATGCTAAAATTTTTATACGTCATGCATACATAACGAATGCTGCATTTATTAGTGTAAATATAAACTACACCCTTTCCCTTCTATTTCAACTTTTAGGCGACTGTGGTAAAAAAAAAAAAGGTGGAGTAAAATAACTTTGTTTTCATGTCCCTATTCATTATGGTTCAAAGTTAACTACCAAACAAAAACTCATAACTTCTTGTAACATGATGTTTAATATGTCAGTGTAAACGAATTGGCTCTATGTACACATGTTAAGTGAACTTTTGAAAAAGAATTGTTCTTAAATTCATGAACTTATTTAAACAGATTTGTATGCATTGTGCTTTCAAGTATATACGTCTTCAGAAGCTGGGAAATCCTAAAAGATTTTAGTTAATCCTCCTAAAATATAAAGTCACGAATTCATTCTTCTTTGTAGGTTATCATAACATAGCGAAGTTAGTCATTACCCCATAACTTTTTTTTTTCATCCACGCTACCGAACCCTAATGGCTTTAACACGAATTACATGAAGAAATTAAACGGCATTAGTTGTCAAATGATTTATGACGTGTAACCAAAACACACGTAGGGTACATCACTCTAACCTAATCTCTCTGACACCATCACTTTAGCAGACGACGGCAAAAACCCGCGCGGTTAAGAGAGATTAGGTAACAAGCAGGAGGGAGGTTGATTCGCCATCAGCAGCATCGTAGCCGCTATCCCCTACCCCTACCTTGGAGGGAGGAGGGGAGGGGCGAGGGGGCGTTAGTGGAGCATCAGAGCATCACAAGGGATTTTCTAATGGTGTTATGTTAGCTCTTTGGACTCCTCTAATAAACAGTATCTGGTATCAAAGGATAGAACGTGATCCCCTGCACTTGCGTGTAATGGCTATCTTTTATTATCGCCTCCGTCGTCTCTGGTGTCACCTAAGTACGTATCCCCGATGCAATTATCACTCCCTCGGGCTTTAGAGGCGTTAAAGATCTCGGATCTTGGTTCTATTTTTTTCCTCTTCAATGTCAACGAAGCCAACGGATGCCAATAAAAATCTCGTTGTTTATTATCTCGGCTCTTTGGCCGGATAAACGAGGCTGGTGATAATCTCCATACACATAATACTCGGTCACCATAAACATCTCCTAGCCGATATAGAGGGGGTTGTTTTAGGGGTATGGGGGTATCTGGGTAAGATTGGAGAGGAGGAGGAGGGGGAGGGTTAGGAGGAAGGGGGAGGATAGTATAAGTGGCCAATGAGACTGACTCAATACAGCCCTAGTTGACGTAACACGAGAACTGCTTATATACGAACGTCCCGAGAAAATAAAAATAATAAAAAAGCAGAAGAAGAAGCAAAAAGAAGAAGAAGAAGAAGAATAAAGACAGAGAGAATCTGAGAGCTACAGCACCAGCAACCTCAATGGTGCGGAACTGAAGCGTCACCTTTTATCGTAATGGATAAGCCTTCCGCCAAGATATGCTAGCCAGTCAGTCAAAACCAAATTAACGTCAGCGAGCTGTGATAGCTGCAGGAACGGAGAACAAAAGGGAGGGTAGGAGGAGGAGGAGGAGGAGGAACAGGAGAAAGAGATAGGAGCCAATAAGTTCTATCAATGCGAAAACATTATCCGGCATTGGTTTCTACCTTGCAAAGAGACGTGTCGTCGACGGCTCCCTGATAAGGGGGGAGACTTCGAGGAGACTTCGAGTCTTCGACTGACGACGGTTCTCACAAAACAGGAGAGAGACTGCGAGGAAATCTCTTGACGCCATTAACAGAGAACTGAGTGATGTGCTAGTTTATCCAAGAGCTGTTGCGAGAAGAGGATAAGATAGAGAGAGAGAGAGAGAGAGAGAGAGAGAGAGAGAGAGAGAGAGAGAGAGAGAGAGAATAGGTTGGACGCGCCTAACTACAAAGAAGACATAAAGTGGAAAATAAAATAACTGAGACTTAGTAAAAAAGGTCAAATATGGGAAAGGCAGTTAATTAGATAACTCATTGGAGAGAGAACAGGTCAAATAGAAGAAAACCTACTAGCTATCTCATTGGAGAGAAAGAGAGAGAGAGAGTGAGAGAGAGGATTGGAGGTACTAAACTGTAAACAGACAAGTGAAGAAAAGAAACTTGGTAGAAGAGGCCAAAAAAAGACAGAAGAATAGATTATTTCAGAGAGAGAGAGAGAGAGAGAGAGGAGAGAGAGAGAGAGAGAGAGAAATTTGGACGTGTAGAGGAGAAAAGAAATAAAGAGAAAGCTTGGCACCGGAATACAAGGAGAAGTATAACTTGAATAGAGACACAAACACCCAAACAGACACCAACTTAGACAGACGGACAAAACAGACAGACGGTTACTAAATAGATAAGAGAGAAAAAAAATGAAGCGAAGAAGAAACGTAGGAATGAGAGGGCTAAGAGAAATATGATAAGAAACAGAACACACTACAAGAGTTTAGCTTTGGAGAGAGAGAGAGAGAGAGAGAGAGAGAGAGAGAGCATCAACCCTCTCGTCAAGTCTAGAATTGCTTTCTCTTGCATTCTGCATTAAAAGCTTCCACTCTGCTGCTGCTGCTGTTGTCGTTGTTGATACAAAGGCCACACCACTGGGAGCGCCAACTGGCCAACACAGAAGACGAGAACAGAAAGGAATGTCGAAGCGTTCTCTCAGCTGTTCCGGCCGGATGTGAGTTGTCACTTTAAACTTAAGCCGAAAACAAAAGACGGGCGCAATCCGAAACTGGTTTCTTCAAAGCCGATTCGAGAGACAAGTTACAGCGCATTTACTCCTGTCCAATTGGGATTTCATAGCTGACAACTGGCGCCTACTCCGGTTACTTCATCGAGTTCATAAGGCTTCTTCTTCTTGCAAGTATGATCTCCGGCCGTGTTTGTGCGTGGATTAGTAGGGGCGTGTAGGATGGAATGATTCCACTGCTGCCAGATTCGAGGAATGAAACCATCCGTCTCGTTTTGATAAACTGACATCTTGCCAAAGCATTCCACATCTACCAGATTGAGGGACTGAATCCATTCACCTCATTTTGATGGTCTCATATATTTCCAAATCATTCCACAGCTACTAAATTCGAGTAATGAATCCTTTCATCTCGTTGTGATAATCTGGTATCTTTCCAAATCATTCCAAAACTACTAAATTAAAGTAATGAATCCATTCATCTCGTTTTGATAATCTGGTATCTTTCCAAATCATTCCACAGATACTAAATAAAAGTAATGAATCCATTCATCTCGTTTTGATGATCTCATATTTTTCCAAATCATTCTACAGCTACTAAATTCAAGTAATGTAGCCATTCATCTTGTTGTGATAATCTGATATCTTTCCAAATCATTCCACAGCTACTAAATTCAAGTAACGAATCCATTCATCTCGTTTTGATAATCTGGTTTCTTTCCAAATCATTCCACGTCTACCAGATTGAAGGAATCAAGCTGTTCACCTCGTTGTGATAATCTGTTATCTTTCCAAATCATTCCACAGGTACAAAATTCAAGTAAACAAACCATACATCCATTTATCTCGCTTTGATAATCTAGTATCTTTCCAAATTATCCTACGGCTACTAAATGCAGTCATTGCATCCATTTGCTTAATCTTTTTAATCTTCATCTTTCCTTTCTCATTTGGTTTTTTTCTTTTTTTGCGTTCTCTTTTCTTTATCCTATTACCATCAATTTTCAACTGGAAAAAGGTCCCATACCCCATTAGCGCTTTGATCAAATTCAACTTATGCGTCCAATTATCTCATTTCTATTATCTCATATCTCTCCCTTCTCTGTTTTTCCTTCGCCTTCTCATTTGTCTTGTTTCCATTATATTCCGATTGGAAAGAGGCCCATTACTCTATTAGACTTGGCACCATAGCAACATGATATCATGGGAAGCCGAAGGACTTAGGTACACCAAATTATATATATATATATATATATATATAGTCTATATATTATATATATAATAGTTATGTATATATATCAGTATATATATATATATATTATTATATATTATGTATGTATGTATATATTTATATATATATATATGACCTGTATGTTATGTAACCAACAGATCCATTCCCTAATAAAAAAGGGAGCCCTAAAAACAAAAATATATAGAGAGTACTATATATCAGAGACTGCTGTCTCCCTCATCAGGTAGATGAATATATATAATATAATTAATATATATATATATATATATATATATATATATATATATATATATATATATATATATATATATATAACTACCGAAAGGGGGGTTGCCAGCAGGCTGGTTGCGAACTTGCAGTTTCCTGATGGTAAAAACGTCAATTGCGTTAAATTGTTGGAAGTATTCTGATGGATTTAGACAACTGGACATTCGTGTTTCTCCAGACACTTATCCAAGATATATCGTTTTTTATATTCATTATTATCATTATTATTGGTCCCTTATAGAGTAATTGTTATAATTTAAATGGCTGACATGTTTTTTGTAATCATCCAGACACGTCTACTGAAATATTGTCATAAGTTTTTAACTGAGATTAATTTTTATATTATCAATATTGCAATTTACAAAATGGACTACTTAGACAAATCCAGCTGAACTTATACTCGAGGACCCATCAGTATAAATGACAGCTTCTGATTCTCCAAGAATCAGGAACTGCGAAAAACAGTTATAATGATTCTATTGTCATGTGATCTGAACAAACAAGATATATATAGCTGCTGCTTTATATAAATAAAAAGACTGGTTATATTATTGTTTATGATTCCTTGCAAAACCAGAAAAAGCCTTGAAAGGAATCAAGCTTTTGAGTTATAAGACCATTCTATATATATATATATATATATATATATATATATATATATATATATATATCAGAATGTTTTATAACTCAAAAGCTTTTGAGTTATAGACCATTCTGATATATATACATACATACACACACACACACACACACACACACACATATATATATATATATATATATATATATATATATATATATATATATATATATGTATATATATATATATTATATATATATATATATATATATATGTGTGTGTGTGTGTGTGTGTGTGGTGTGTGTGTGTGTGTGTGTATCAGAATGGTCTTATAACTCAAAAGCTTGATTCCTTTCAAGTCTTTTTCTGGCTTTGCAAGGAATCATAATCAACAATATAACCTGTCTTTTTATTTACATATAGCAGCAGCTATTTATATCTTGTTTGTTCAGATTACATGACAATAGAATCATTATAACAGTTTTTCGCAGTTCCTGATTCTTGGAGAATCAGAAGCTGTCATTATATTGATGGGTCCTTGAGTATAAGTTCAGCTGGATTTGTCTGAGTAGTCCATTTTGTAAATTGCAATAATATTGATAATATAAAATTAATCTCAGTTAAAAACTTATGACAATATTTCAATAGACGTGTCTGGATGATTACAAAAAACATGTCAGCCATTTAAATTATAACTATTACTCTATAAGGGACCAAAAATAATGATACTAATAATTATAAAAACAATATATCCCGGATAAGTGTCTGGAGAAACGCGAATGTGCAGTTGTCAAAACCCATAGGGAACATTTCCAACATTTTAACGCACTTGACGTGTTTACCATCCAGAAACTGCAAGTTCGCAACCAGCCTGCTAGCAACCACCCTTTCGGTAGTTTCGTAATCACCTCATATCGACTCCGTTAGTGTAGAGAGTCGGAGATTACAACACGCGATTACTCACTCGACTTGATACCTTCTTCCGAAGCATTTGGCTCGTATACTCCAATATCCTTCAGAGTGTATCCAACTACATCCCCTCGACCCTGAGGAGCGACAATGGTCCCGTACCAACAACTGCAGCACACACCTGACAGCAATTTAGGAACAATGGCCCCTATCAGTGTTCGAACATCAACTGGTATCGAGCTCAAGGAGAGAGAGAGAGAGAGAGAGAGAGAGAGGGACAGTCTTCTTGACAGACAGAGAGAATTCCGAAGGAAACTCCTTGACACTACCATTGCCACACTGGGTGGAATGTTTCACAAAGTATCAGACGGGGAATACCAAATGAGCATCTTTGCTTTCGAAGCTCTGAAATTTTTGTCTGAAGGCAAAATTCACGCGCATGTGGGCATGTTCGTTTGTGTGCATCCGTTAATTCCGCGCACGATAGCGCATATGTGTGTACGTTTTTTTTCTGGTCTCATTACCACACAAGGGCGTCTCCACCCACCGAAATTATGACTGGGCTAATCGAACAAGATCGTACACAAGGCGTTGATACCTTGTTGGGCCGCTGATCTGAAGCACCGACTCTTTCGACACACAAGCGCCGCTCCCTACTGCTCACAGTCGTCCTGGTCCAGATAAGGCCGAAAACAAGAAGAAGAAGAATAAGAACCAGAAGATCAAGACGAAGAAGAAGAAGAAGGAGAGAGAGAGAGAGAGAGAGAGAGAGAGAGAGAGAGACTATATTACTTTGAAAGGATTCATTGTAATATGTCGTGATGGTGATGTTTATAAGAGAGGAATTAAGTTTTTTAGAGAGAGAGAGAGAGAGAGAGAGAGAGAGAGAGAGAGAGAGAGATCTGCTGTTGTCATTTGAAAAACATCCCCCCCCCCCCAACCCCCCCCTCACACCCCCCCCCCCAAAAATCCGTCCCCCGAGACGACTGACTGACTACCCGGCGGGCCATAAAGAAGCCAAACCTATAGGCAAAATAGACGGCTAAGAGTTGGTTACCATCAAAGCAGATGTCAGACCTTCAGCGGTTATGGAGTGGGGTCGGAGCGAGGTTCC
>NC_087217.1:51143908-51168908 GCF_015104395.2 Macrobrachium nipponense | reverse complement strand
ATTTTCACTGTTATTATTAATTCTCACGAACGCTTATTAAAACTAATGGAGATAGGCAGTTTGACTGTTTTATGGCACTTAATTATACACAGCCCCGATTATCAGCGTTGAAATTCAGCCGGGAATGGCTCAGAAATAATGATATAAGGTTGTCGTATTTTAACTAGGAGACTTTTATAGCCTTAGCGTTCGTTTAAATTATATTTTCGCTTAAAATGCTTATTCATTACCTAGCAGAAGCAAAGTCTTCTAAGATCATTAATAATCATGAATGAGCAATTTCTCTCTCTCTCTCTCTCTCTCTCTCTCTCTCTCTCTCTCTCTCTCTCTCTCTCTTTAAGTTAATAGAAAGTCCAGATTTTGTTATACGTAAGATTAAGTGAATTCATGTGATCATAATTACTATATGTGTTTTCCTATTATATGAAGTTAGGCAAAAACTTTTTACTCATAAGACAGACAAACAGACAGACAAGCAAAGACTTGATAATTAAGTATTATTTACCGTGGGGGATAAGATCCAAATACTCTTACTACAAGGATGTTTAAGATACAAGCAATCTTACTCTGAAGAAAGTTTAAGATATAAACAATCTTACTCATGGGATGTTTAAAATGTAAAAAATCTTACTCTTAAACACAATCTTACTCTAAAGAAAGTTTAAGATATAAACAATCTTACTCAAGGGATGTTTAAGATGTAAACAATCTTATTACGCAAAAGAAGTTTAAGAGGTAAACAATCTTATTCAAAAGATGTTGAAGATCCACACAATCTTACATAAGGGAAGTTTAAGATGGGTAGGAAATTTAAGATATAAACAATCATACTCAAGGGATGTTCATGATACAAACAATCTCATTCAAAGGAAGTTTAAGATACAAACAATCTTACTCAAGGGAATTTTAAGATACAAATAACCTAACTCAACGGATGCTTAAGATATAAAAAACAATCTTACCAAAAGGAAGTTTATGATACATGTAATTTTACAGGATTTTGAAGATCCACACAATCTTACTCCCGGGAAGTTTAAGATACAAACAATCTTACTCAAAGGATTTTATGTTGAGTTCCTAACGATGAGAGAGAGAGAGAGAGAAAAATAAAAATCCTCGATGCTAATCTAAGTCAATGACGCAGATAAAATGCTCAGATTCATGATGTTCCAAATTATGCTATTTTGGATTACGGTCAGAAATCCTTTAAGGTCTTCATATAAAGTCCTCATATATTCTCTCTCTCTCTCTCTCTCTCTCTCTCTCTCTGCTCGCTAGGGACCTCCAATATCCCGTTTCAGTTTATAACCACTGGCAGTACTCAACGGGATTTATTAATATACACCAAATGCTGTCGGAGGGATTAACCCTGTTGTGTTTGGAGAAATAGACGCGTTCCAAGGGCAAATAAAAGGGGACGTTGGTCCTTAAGGGGGCGAGGAGAAAAAGAGGAAACGAGGAGAAGAAGAAGAAGTAGAAGAAGAAGAAGAAGGAGGAGGAGAAGAAGAATCCCGCTCTGAAAGGGGCGTTTTTGTTGGGAGGGGGTGACAAGCCTTTGAACACCCTAAGGATAATCTTACAAGGCGTCGCAATACATCATTCCCGTCTCCTCTGGCCGTTTTACGACGCTACTGTGGAATGACCCGGAGGAAGACGAGAGAGAGAGAAAAAAAGGAATAAACTGCGAACGAAGCTTCTCTTTCTCTCTCTGTCTCTCTTCTTTCTCTCTTTCCTCTTCACATGTGGTCTCCAACGACTCTTATTCTTTTTATTTACCCTCCTCCCTCCTCTTCCTCTTCTATCTCCCCTCTTCCTCATTCGTTATCCTCTTCTCGTTTTACTTCATTGCTTTTGCAAGTTGAGGAGTGTGTCATGAAATGAATTGCCTTGTAGCCTTCTCTCTCTCTCTCTCTCTCTCTCTCTCTCTCTCTCTCTTTCTCTCTCTCCCTTTTAATACCAATGCAATTTTTTTCTGTACAATAAATATACTGAAGTGTTTTGCAGACGATGGAATAAACATACCACTAGATTAAACGTATCAGAAGATTTCCATGACCTATAAACAGCTGTTAATCCTTCTAAGCTCATTTCTGTTGATTTTCGATTTGGTTCTAACTTTGTATGACTTTAACGTATTGCAAAGTCTTTCTACGTAAAACTACATTCATTCTATGACTATTAGATAAAATAAGATAAAAAATTCAGATATTAAGTGAAAAGGATGATCAGGAGGTCAATCTAGGTTGCAAATCAGATGTTATGTATAAAATTCTCAATGGCTAAACTTCCAAATTACAAGCATTTGCTTTGATGACTTTTTCACATACTAATTACGTCGCTAATGACTATTTTGACAGTAGTTATGACATTGGTGATGACGATAACACTGTTGTTAACAGTTTTGATGATGGCGATGTTGATAATGATAATGATACCTTTTACTCTCATTGAGGAAAATAGTTTTGCTGATACAAATATTTTTAGTTCGTTTCCTTCATAATTAACGCCTGGTTTTGTCTTGTTGTACCACATTTAATATTTGCTTTCACGGGTATCACTGGGAAAATTACCATCCAAGTGACTCCTGTTCTTGTGGTTTCTCTCCGGTTAGAAAGTTGCATGATTGCAATCGCATTTCTCAATGAATCAGCTATCAATCAAAATGCAATTAAACAGAGATTACATTGCTATTGCTATATTACTGATGATATCAATGCAAATATTACTACCTATGCATGTCTTTTGCGTAGGCATTTTGGCTTGGTAAACATAGTCCACTGAGGTGAATATAAAATGTACTAAGACTGAGACAAGTTCATTATACTATACAAGTTCATTATAGCATTCTTATCATTACTGTGTTCCTATTCTAAAATTACATTATATCTTGCACGGCGATGAGAGTTGATTCACAGAGATTGCCATTGATGTCTACCTACTTCTGTCTCACAGTTTATGATAATAAGCACTGCACAAGTTCTCTGCTTTATATATCACAATTGAACACCTGAAACATCAGTGACCGTTTCACATTTTTTCTTTAGTTATTACTAAGTGCATTAGCTATATTGTTATTCCCAATGCGAAAGGAGTTTAATTCACGATAGATTACCAATGTTCCGCTTACGGGGAGCCATTAAAGCATGACCGATCATTCCTAGGCAATTATCTTCAGTAATTAAGAACGAAAACTTCTACGAAAGAGAGAGAGAGAGAGAGAGAGAGAGAGAGAGAGAGAGAGAGAGAGAGAGAGAGAGAGAGAAATGCCATGAAATATTTGACTGGTAGTTAAATATTCAAGTTGATAATCTTTGGAATTATAATAACGATTAAGGATATCCTCAGAGAGAGAGAGAGAGAGAGAGCTCCATTAGGATGTTACTAACAAGAAGAGAGAGAGAAAGAGAGAGAGAGAGAGAGAGAAAGAGATAGAGACATTAGGATGTTTCTAAACAAGGAGAGAGAGAGAGAGCGAGAGGGAGAGAGCTCCATCAGGATGTTACTAACGAGGAGAGAGAGAAAGAGAGCTCCATCAGGATGTTACTAACAAAGAGAGAGAGAGAGAGAGAGAGAGAGAGAGAGCTCCATCAGGATGTTACTAACAAGGGGAGAGAGAGAGAGAGAGAGCTCCATCAGAATACTACTAACAAAGAGAGAGAGAGAGAGAGAGAGAGAGAGAGAGAGAGAGAGAGAGAGAGAGATCCTCTGATATGTTTCTAACGAGGACTTGTAGGAAGAAAGAGATAAAAAAAAAATCGATTCTTTCTCATTTACTCTAGTGGAAGTTGGCCACTGAATATTCGCCGAAGGAGTAGACCACCCACTTAGACTTTTGATAGTGGGCCTTCAGCCAGCAAAAACAGTTGCCAGAAAAAAAAAAAAAACACAGCATTAGCAGCAGCAACGGCAGCAATACCCAACAGCAGCAGCAGCAATACCCAACAGCAGCAGCAGCAGCGGTGGCAGGAGGGACATGCCCTGGGCATGGCTGGTGGGGATGGGGCGAGGGGGACGGGGAGGGTATCCCATGCCCTCTTCTGTTTCCCACGATGATTGAATACTATTGTTGAGGCATCTGTTCAATCGGGTAACGAGTGGGCAACATGGGGTTTAATAATGAAAAGATAACACTGATTTCCCTCTCTCTCTCTCTCTCTCTCTCTCTCTCTCTCTCTTGAGACTTGGCTAGACACCGAATACGCGCATTAATAACAATGTCTTGAATCCAATTAGCTTTCGAGTGGCCGTTTTTATTCTCAGGCGTGTGAGAAGGATGATGGTGTGGTGGACTCTGGCTCTGATTTTGTTAATGGGTTTTCTCTTATTATCTCTTTATTTGCGCTTACTCTGTGAGTAAGCCTACAAACTACTTTGTTGTTGTTTTTGTTCTTGTTGGGGGGTAGAAAGGGTCTATGGGAGACCCTAACAAGATCTGGAAAAGGTGTTTTGGGTTGAGTTAAAGATACAGGAATTTGAGGATAGGAAATTTATGATTTATTTATTAGAATGAAAATGTTAAAAATTAATAATGTGCATGTTAAACAGAGCAGAAAAATAATTTGTAATAAAATAAAGTGTACGTATTTGAATTTAAATTTTAGCACAATTTAAATTATGTTAAAATTTAGGAATATAATGTTTACAACTTATGCGTGAGGGGAAAAAATCTTGCGCACGTCCTGAGTAGGCTGGAGGTCGGATTACGCCTTGTTCTTATACATTTTTGTTTTAGGTTTTTTTTATTCAAACAGGACAGAAGAACACCTGCCCATACCCAATTGCATTGACAGGAGACTAAATACCTTGCACAAGCAGAACCAAAAATTTCTTCTTTCATCAGCAGGATCTGAAAATGTCATTTCTTATAAAAAAACAAAAAAAAAAAAAAAATCATTCCCTCCAAAAAAGGACAAATTCCCATTGCATGGTCAGGAACCAATTGATCCTCAAAGTAGGATAGGTTAGGTCCTTGACTTGTGAACGATATCAACAAACCAAGGAATTCATGTGAAGAATCATTAAAAAAATGATATACATAAAAGTGATAAAACTAGTTAATACGTTAATCACTAACTCATGTATTTCATTTTCAACAAGTCCAGTAAATAGCGCTTTAATCATTACTTCATTTTTCAAAGTTATAATAATAATAATAATAATAATAATAATAATAATAATAATAATAATAATAATAATAAAGATGGGAGCAACATAAAACACATAGATGAGACGGGATACAAATACCTGGTAATAATGGAAGGAGGGGCTATAAAACACTAAGATATGAAGGACGCGATCAGGAAAGAATATATGCAGAGCCTCAAGGTGATACTCAAGTCAAAAATCAACGCCGGAAATATGATAAAAGCCATTAACACATGGGCAGTGCCAGTAATCAGATACAGCGCAGGAATAGTGGAATGGACGAAGGCAGAACTCCGCAGCATAGACCAGAAAACTAGGAAACATATGACAATACACAAAGCACTACACCCAAGAGCAATACGGACAGACTATACATAACACGAAAGGAGGGAGGGAGAGGACTACTAAGTATATAGGACTGCGTCAACATCGAGAACAGAGCACTAGGGCAATATCTGAAAACCAGTGAAGACGAGTGGCTAAAGAGTGCATTGGAAGAAGGACTGATAAAAGTAGACGAAGACCCAGAAATATAAAGAGACAGGAGAATGACAAGCAGATCAGAGGACTGGCACAACAAACCAATACACGGACAATATATAGACAGACTAAAGAACTAGCCAGCGATGACGCATGGCAATGGCTACAGAGAAGAGAGCTCAAGAAGGAAACTGAAGGAATGATAACAGCGACACAAGATCAGGCCCTAAGAACCAGATATGTTCAAAGAACGATAGATGGAAATAACATCTCTTCCATATGTAGGAAGTGCAATACGAAAAATAAAACCATAAACCACATAGCAAGCGAATATCCGGCAATTGCACAGAACCAGTACAAAAAGAGGCATGATTCAGTAGCAAAAGCCCTCCACTGGAGCCTGTGCAAGAAATATCAGCTACCTTGCAGTAATAAGTGGTACGAGCGCCAACCTGAAGGAGTGATAGAAACGATCAGGCGAAGATCCTCTGGGACTATGGTATCAGAACAGATAGGGTGATACGTGCAAATAGACCAGACGTGACGTTGATTGACAAAATCAAGAAGAAAGCATCACTCATTGATGTCTCAATATCATGGGACACCAGAGTTGAAGAGAAAGAAAGAGAAAAAATGGATAAGTATCAAGACCTGAAAGTAGAAATAAGAAGGATATGGGATATGCCGGTGGAAATTGTACCCATAATCATAGGAACACTCGGCACGATCCCGAGATCCCTGAAAAGGAGTCTGGAGAAACTAGAGACTGAAGTAGCTCCAGGACTCATGCAGAAGAGTGTGATCCTAGAAACGACGCACATAGTAAGAAAAGTGATGGACTCCTAAGGAGGCAGGATGCAACCCGGAACCCCACACTATAAATACCACCCAGTCGAATTGGAGGACTGTGGTAGAGCAAAAATAATAATAATAAATGCCTGACAGCAAAACATTATAATGTTGTATTCAACCAAAAATAATAATTGCGTTGGTATATATCCTGACCACGCCGAATCCTCTCATAACGGAACAGTGAGGTCTATAAATTATGTTCTAATCTTAATTAATTTCACTTTTAATAGTTAAATTTAATAATAATTACAGATAAATACATTTTCAGGTACTCTAATGTTAATTCTGCGAACTAGGTTCTCAGCAAATGAAAAACCTGTCGGTATTCTGAATTCAGTAATAATAAGAGCAAACATCTCTCGAGAAATACTTGAATCTCAAAATGAATATTATCCGTCAAATTAAAAAGTTCCTTTTCTTCCGTACAGAAAAGTAAAAGCATAACCCACGAGATGAAAATATAACACCAAAGTTATGCTATAGTCCATAAAAGCCCATATGTAGATGTGTTATTTTTCATCACTCAATCTCAGTAACCCAAGATAGTTAAAGATGCATAGTTAGAGTAATCTGAGTTACCCCAATGTACTCCCGAACAGCGCGTCAAATTCTAAGAGATATCTGACCATCTGTCATTATTACAACTCCGTTCCAGTCTAGAAAACGGTTCCAAAAACTCATTATGGACTAGAGAAGAAGAAGAAGAAGAATATGAAGGAACAGTGCTTCCATTCTGAAGCCATCTTCCCTTAATCATCCGAGTGACAGTAGCAGACGAATAAAAAATGAGCTGCAGACGAATGAAAAAGAACGCCAGTACAAGAAGGAAACATATAAACGAATATTAACAGCGTTTTGAGTAATGTTCCTGTCGAGTCTGGAGATCGTTTTGATCGTCTTGGGCTTTTATCATTTTTATTTCTATTTTTTTTAAGGATGTTGATGTCCCCCATCCCTGGCCTCAGGGGAAGAAGGGCTGGTTAGCAGGTGGTGTGGGGAGGGGAAGGGAAGGGTTGAAGGGCGCTCATATATTCATCTTGGACTAGATAACAATAATAGCCATTGTCACATGCGTCAGGCATCGCATTACCAGCTCAGAATCGGACCTGTTACAAAGCTCGGCTGTTATGGTTAACATTCAGACGCCTTTTTAAGCTAGGCACCATTTTGCTATACCTAGCTATAAGTTGGTGTATCCCTCGGAGGAATAATTGTGTCCTGTCAGGAGTCTTCATTTTCCCTGTCAGCAGTAACAACCAAGGCCCTTCCCCCAAGCCCTCACCAAAACCACCGACCCCAACCCCCCCACCATCCCCTCCCCTTTGCCCTTCTGGAAGAGGGAAAAGAACTCCGTCTTCAAGAAGTTCTTGATGCTATCTCTTCCAGATAGATTATCTGGAAGATAGCGATCTTGGGGAAGTACTACACCCGAGTGCTAAAAGGATAGATGGAGATTAGTTAAGTGTGTACAGAGGCTGCGATATCAAAGGCAGCCGTCAGATCGTATCAATGATTTTTCGGCAAAACTTGGAGTGTCTCTGACTTATGGAGATGATTCATGATTCTCTCTCTCTCTCTCTCTCTCTCTCTCTCTCTCTCTCTCTCTCTCTCTCTCTTTATCACGTATTTTTGTTACCTCTAATGAGAAAATAATTTCTCGGCAATAAGCACATGACTGTATATATATATATAATATATATATAGTATATAATATATATATATAAATATATATATATATATATTTATATAGCAATATATTATTTTAACAACTGTTTACAAAAACGGCTCTTACAGCCAGTAAGCGAAGGTGCATACGGTTGATTACACTTAACTTTCTTGACGTTCATTCCACTCAGAAGACTAAAGTTGCCCTTTTTGGTGAAATATTTTTTTTAAATTGGAATATTGGAATTCTCCTCAATAACTTAGCTGAGTCAGAAAAACGAATTATCAGAATAATTGAAAAGACACTGCATAAGATTAATTTGTTGAAAACTGACATTATTTTCAACAAATTATTATCATTAGCATTTATTTATTTTTTTGCTCTATCACAGTCCTCCAATTCGACTGGGTGGTATTTATAGTGTTGGGTTCCGGGTTGCATCCTGCCTCCTTAGGAGTCCATCACTCTTTTTACTATGTGCGCCGTTTCTAGGATCACATTCTTCTGCATGAGTCCTGGAGCTACTTCAGCCTCTAGTTTTTCCAGATTCCTTTTCAGGGATCTTGGGATCGTGCCTAGTGTTCCTATGATTATCGGTACAATTTCCACTGGCATATCCCATATCCTTCTTATTTCTATTTTCAGGCCTTGATACTTATCCATTTATTCCCTTTCTTTCTCTTTCTTATTATTATTATTATTATTATTATTATTATTATTATTAGAAGCCAATATCTCCCACATTTCAAAACACAAATCAGTACTACAAGTCTTTTCCACTTCATTCCAGAGAGCCATATTTCCAGCGCAATAAAGAGAGGTGTATTTGAAATGTTTGTCCAACATATCACTCACACCATCATTACAAGAGAATTAAGTGTCATAGTCCCTGGCAGCCACAGGCCCCCTTCCCCACCCCTTCCCTCCACCCTCCTCCCTATCCCCCCCACAACGGCTCACCAAACAATATTAATTCGCTTTCACTCTATTTAATTAAAACTTTATCACCATTCATTGAGTTGAAGGCAATCGGACATAATGATAAATTGAAGCTGTCATTTGAACTGATTCACTAAATTTATAATAACGAGTTCCCGAAGCCAGACAGACCAGTTTCTGACACTTTGATTGGTAGACTTTTATGCTGAGAGTCGCATTTTCGGGGGTCCTCCCGGTTTTAAGAGGTCCACGCATTAATATTTAAGGAGAGGAAGGGGGACGCTCCCCCACTCCGGAGAGAGAGAGAGAGAGAGAGAGAAGAGATTTGAAGGAGGAGAGAGAAGAGAGAGATGACAGAGAGAGAGAGAGAGAGAGAGAGAGTCAAAATTCTTTATTCCGTTAAAAATGGTTATTACATAATTTCATTATCTTTCTTTGGTAGAAAGTTTCTATATAATAAGTTACATAGATAGATAGATATATAGATAGATAGATAGATAGATAGATAGATAGATAGATAGAGAGAGAGAGAGAGAGAGAGAGAGAGAGAGAGAGAGAGAGAGAGAGTGAGAGAGCCAAAATTCTTTATTTCGTTAAAAATGGTTATTACATACATTTCATTATCATTCTTTGGTAGAAAGTTTTTACATAATAAGTTACATAGATAGATAAATAGATAGATAGATAGATAGATAGATAGAGAGAGAGAGAGAGAGCCTAAAGTCTTTATTACGTTAAAAATGCTCATTACATACATTTCATTATCATTCTTTGGTAAAAAGTTTCTATATATAAGATAGAGATGAGAGAGAGAGAGGAGAGAGAGAGAGAGAGAGAGAGAGAGAGAGAGAGAGAGAGCCTTCTCACGTCGAACGCAAGAAAGAATAATACTAAAATATATATCAAATGAATATCAAAATACAATTTTGAAAGGCAAACTCCTTTATCACGGAGCAAATCACATAATCAAGCATGTGTCTGTTGTATCGGAGAAAAAGCTCTGAGCTAAGACGGCGTCCAGGCGAGTGCTGGAACATCCCTGGAAGACGGATGGATGGGGCTTGCTGCTGCTGGAACGGAGGTCGTTTCGAGCTACATTTGAAGAGAGAGAGAGAGAGAGAGAGAGAGAGAGAGAGAGAGGGCGTATGAAGCACTACAGAAGATACGTGTAAAAAGGTTTCCCCCCTCTGCACTGAGCAGGGATAACCTCGTCGAGAGAGAGAGAGAGAGAGAGAGAGAGAGAGAGAGAGAGAGAGACCACGTAGACAGCTCTCAGGAGACGGGGCCCTCCTAGGGCGCCAGGCACTAACGTTACACAACCTGGAAGTCAGGTCGCCTTTGGGGGCCTGACGGTTACTGGAAGATTATCATAAGAAGAAGATCCATCACCTTCCACCATCCGGGGATCGATCATGTTCCCCCGCGTGTTGACGCTCACCACCTC
The DNA here is from genome assembly GCF_015104395.2 of Macrobrachium nipponense. Classification (NCBI taxonomy): domain Eukaryota; kingdom Metazoa; phylum Arthropoda; class Malacostraca; order Decapoda; family Palaemonidae; genus Macrobrachium; species Macrobrachium nipponense. The sequence goes on along the minus strand of NC_087217.1, from coordinate 51,158,382 downwards.
CTCGACTACACCATAATATATCTCTCTGGTAATGTTCGAGGTGATCGTCTTCCATGGAGGAAAACTCGGAAAGAGTTATTTAAATGCTTGGACGGAAACGCCTATATTGCTCTCTCCATTGGGTTTCAAAGGGTTTGCACAAATAACTTTTTTCTTCGTCTGGAGAGTAAACACAATTTAAATTCATAAGGGTTTTATCTTCTGTGTACATTGGAGCGTGATATTAAGTAAAGATAAATCATTTACAATTTGGATCCAATGCAGATAAAAAATAACATAATTTTATATTTTCTTAGTAATATTACCTCTTCAAAACTTTAGTTTTACGATTGTGGAATAAAAGCTAGTAGTGTTTTTATCCCCTACTCATAACATATGATAGAGGAAATAAATGAATATATGTATATAAGTGAGAAACTTTAGTTTTACGATTGTAGAATAAATGCTGTTAGTGTTATATATTCATATAATAATGCCGTGGATTTTCCCATAGAAAGTTGCATTGAAATAATTTTAGACTGCAAATAGAGATGTCTGCGAATTAGAAATTGATCAGAACGCATTTACTTACACGTATACAATAATTTTCCAGTTCACTTTTCCTTGATCAGTCTAAATAAATTTTAACATTAGCATTGAAATGATTATTATCATTGTTGTTCAGAAGACGAACCCTATTCATATGGAACAAGTCCAATGGAGTCATTGATCTGAAATTCCAGCTTCTAAAACATATGGTGTTCATTGGAGAGAAGTCACCTCTGAAAATGAAAAAATAAAACTTGAGATAAAATCATATTGTCGCCTCCAGGCTACTCAGTATCCTAAATTGGGTTGAAAAGCACTATGACAGCTCCCTAAATCAACACACGTGCTCACAAATATACATAAACACACACACATATATATATGTATATATATATAGATATAATATATATATATATATAGATATATATATATATAGATATATATAGATACAGATACATATATATATATATATATATATATATTATATATATATATATATATATATATATATATATATTACATACATATATATATATATATATATATATATATATATACATATAGATATATCTATACTATATATATCTATATATATATATATATATATATATATATATATATATATATGAGATATATATGTAGATAATATGATATATATATAATAAATATATAAGATATAGATACAGATATATATATATATATATATATATAGGCATATATATATGATATATATATACATATATTATATATATAGGTTATCTATATATTATATATATATAATGTATATATATATATAATATAATATATATTATATAATATAGATATATATATATATATATATATATATATATATATATAGATATATATATAGTATATATATATATAATATATATATATATATATATATGTGTGTGTATGTGTGTGTGTGGTGTGTGTGTTGTGTGTGTGTGTATGTGTGTGTATATTATTATTATTGTCATTATTATTATCATTATTATTATCATTATTATTATTTTTATCACTACGAACCGAACCGTACCCTAAGTCAAAGAACCTCGTGCGTGTTCACAGCTCCAGGTTAACACAGTCTCCAATAAGATCTGCCGGTTTTCGACAAGTCATAAATTGGGAGAGAGCTGAAGTCAAACAGCAATAAACACGAGAACCTACTGCCGCTAAGTTACAGCAGACAAGTTTCCACAAGTTCGTCCACAAAAAAAAAAAAAAAAAAAAAAAAAATGCATTTTCGAAACTGTAAAACGACCGACACGTACAAACTGCATTGTACTTTCTCTCCTTGGTTCGTGGTCTCGATTGTCCGAAGGAATTTGATTTTAAACCAGGTTTTAGTGTTTCAAAAACGTTCTGTCATATGGGGGAGGAAGAAGAAGAAGCAGACAGTGATGAGAGAGAGAGAGAGAGAGAGAGAGAGAGAGAGAGAGAGAGAGAGAGAGATAATTGTTGGGATTGCCAACAAGTATTCGAGGTAATGGAATGCAATGCACTTTACATATATATATATATATATATATATATATATATATATATATATATATATATATATATATATATATATATACATTGAATGATATATACATGTCCGTGCACAGTAATCTCCAGCAATATCCCGAAACATCAATAGGCCTCGATCATTTTGTGATTAAGTTCACTCGAAACCCCTTTTCCTTACCGAATCATAATTCTGCGGACATTGTTAAAACTGATTATATAAATATACTATAAACAAGTCTGTGGCATTAATGCACAAGTTCATAAAAAGTATGAGCAGCCGTTTATATTCATTTGATTTGAATCTCTTCGATTATATGTAATTAACTTTATCTGAAATACAACATTTGTTGTTCTTCATCTGGCAGCTACAAGATGAAACGATGTTTAGATCAGGTTTGAGCAATGTCTGTTAAGTACCTCATATTATCTCTTTTTATCATAGTGCATTAGTTCGTCACTGCATTTGAAAAGATAGGTAAATATGTAGGAAGAGAGTTTAAACGGTCAGAAAACTACGACCAGTATTCTAGCTAAAAAATAAAATCAAGGTTCTATATACTATGTGTGTGCGTGCTTGTGTGTGCTTGTGTGTATGTGTGAGTGTGTGTGCTATCAAAAGAGTTGAAGATAAATGTTAAAATGTTTGCGGACGCGGCAGTTGAGATCTGAATATGCCCCCCTTGTTGATGGAAGCAAAAACAAGATGCCTTTCCTTTGCAAGACGTTGTTGATAATGTAACTGAGTAGCTGACTGCGAGCATATCATGTTTTCGTTCATCTAAATGCAGGTGGAAGAATATGTAGTTTTATATAAACATGTGCTCTCTCAATCTCTCGAGGATATATGTATGTATATACACACATTTATATACTATATATATATAGCTATATAGCTATATATATATATATATATATATATATATATATACATATATATATATATTTATATATATATATATATATATAAAGGTTTTTCCACGAAGGAAAAATGAAAAGCGAGATAGCCAAGCACTTTCGGTCTAGTGCGACCCTTTACTCAGTTGTGGCCAGAGTAAAGGGTACAGCCACGAGATCGAAATGTGCGCTGTCTTGGCTATCTTGCTTTTCCATTTTGCCTTCGTGGCAAAAACCTTTATTTATACATAGCATCACGTTTTATATACTTCGTGATTAAGTTATTCATATATATATATAATATTAATATATATATATATATATATATATATATATATATAATATATATATATATATATAGAATAAAAAACATGCAAAAGTCATTGTCACATTCATATTGCAGCTATTGAGTCCTGCTGGTAATTTCCACAATATAACTTGCTTCATGCCACGCCAAAAGAAGCTTCTTGGTAATAATGCATCGAAGCCACTTGCACACTATCCACCATTGGCCTTCACTTCTCATGCACTCTAGTTCATCCTATTTATTGAAAGCTTTCCTTTCAAGCTCTCTCTAGGTCTTCTTCTTATACCCTGGTAATACGTCGTAATTATAAGCGATTCCCAACTGTTGTTCTAAAGCATTTCGGCATGACCAATCTATCTCCAAATCATCAGGGACCTCCTGTTCACCAATGTCGACCTTTTACCACTTCTGCTTATCTCCACATTTCTCTCCACCCTTGCAGTTCATGTAATCCCAGTAATTATATTTAGCAGCCACACTTTACTGCCACAAAGGATAGTTGGCTCAGCTATCCTTGCTCACAATCCTACTTTGGCTCCCGAAGACGCATGAAGTTTCTTCCTGTGTGTGGTGTGTGTGTGTATGTGTAAGTGCGTGTGTCTGTGCGCGTGGGTGGTGCTTGTGTGTGTGTGTGTATGAATATATCTATTTGTATATCTTATCTCAGCGCAAAACGTGCATCTTTATCTCTGAGAACGAGCATGAAAAAAACATTAGCATAGAAGTATCCGCAGGTAAGCATGTTTGTATACCCGTATCGTCATATAATCAGGCGCCATCAAATTTACGGGCGAATTTTTACGGAAAAACACGCGCGCGCCGTCATAACGCAAGAATTTTCTCATTTCCTCCTATCTCGAACTGAGATAAGAGAGAGAGAGAGAGAGAGAGAGAGAGAGAGAGAGAGAGAGAGAATTATCCCTCGTTATCCTCGATGCAAGAATCCGGTTTCCTCGCCGAATCGACCCCGAGTCAAGCTGATAAAAAAATGGGGGTCTTAGAGCGTCCTCTTAAAAAGAAATTGAGTGCCCCTTTAGCATAATGATATCACCTGCCAAGTACAAGGCATCCGGACTGCCAGGTACGTGTTAGGGAGATCCTGCACCCACACACACACACACACACGCAGGACCCGGCAGAGAGAGAGAGAGATAGAGGGGATTCCTAGATCCTTCACTCCCCAGGAGCCGATCGTTCTGGAAGGAGGCATCGTGTAGTTGGCATGTTAGGAGTCGTTACCCAGTCAGCGAGTTCTCGATGCTGGCGATAAACGGCCCTTTGGGATTGCCTACGAGTGGCCGTCGGCAGTCGGCATATCTCTCTCTCTCTCTCTCTCTCTCTCTCTCTCTTTCGATTTTTCTATGATGGGAGTTTTTTTTCTCTGAACTTTCGATTTTTATTAATGGAAGTTCTCTCTTCCTACACTTTTCAGTGTATCGTGATGGGAGTTCTATTACTCTCTCTCTCTCTCTCTCTCTCTCTCTCTCTCTCTCTCTCTCTCTCGATTTTTCTATGATGGGAGTTTTTTTTCTCTCTGAACTTTCGATTTTTATTAATGGAAGTTCTCTCTTCCTACACTTTTCATTGTATCGTGATGGGAGTTTTATTCTCTCTCTCTCTCTCTCTCTCTCTCTCTCTCTTTCGATTTTTCTGGCATTCATCAGATATCCTGAGCAAAGCTATTATTGCAATAATCTTTAGAGCGTCGTGGCTTGATGGTTGGCTTCCAGTATAGTAAGATCATTTTATTTCCTAACTTGTCGATTTATTTTTTTATTTATTTAAACGCAATAGAGGTGACGTATATGAAAACAGAAAAGCCGAGAGAAGATGGTAATAGATGAAGTGGCATGAATTTATTAAGTAAATAGATAGGGCTACATATTCCTGTCATAATGACTGGCGAGTGGACATTGTCCTTCTAATGGTTTTATTATTATCATATTAACTGTAGGCACTTTGATTCTATGTATGTATTTATTACAAAGCCTTTTAGTATTAGTATTATTATCATTAGTATTATTGTCTCATGGCATAAGGCAAGAGGTTATCAACTTATGAATTAAGCCCTCACAGAATAAAACACCTTGTGGCAAAATAGGAAGAACTAACAATAATAAAAGGAATTCGTTGAAAGAGAAAAAAAAACAAAACTGTCTAAGAAAAAGCAAAAATAAAGAAGATACTGTTTATACAGAATTCAGCATCATAATCACGCCGTACTAACCAAATTAGTGGTACACTTGGCCTCATTAAGGAAAAAAGCAACGCCCAGATACGAACCGTGATCTTTCCTGCGAGCCCTCGGGGGCTATTTCTCATCAAAGGTTATTTGCTAATTAATGGGGAGTTAACGGCGTGTCATATTTCCGTGCAGGGACAAAAGAATTATTAAATGAGGCGCATTTACATTAGTGAAGGAACTAATTACTCGAGATGGCGAGGAATTAAGAGAGAATTTATGCGTCCTGGCCTGTTGGTTCGCATGCATGCGTGGGGCTGGTAAAGATACTACTACTACATAACGCATTCGGCGCACTGTCCCTGACGTCGGCTTGCTGCTGCAGAGGTTATAATTAGTCTACTTATTGTTGCCTCTGTTGGCTGCGCCCTCGGGTTGTTCTTGCTGTTGTTGCTGGTGTTGTTGCTGTTATCGGCTGGTGGAACAAGGGCAGCGGAGGCGGCGGTCGCTGGAGCATCTTGCTTTTGTTGTCGTTATTGGCTGGCCGGGAAGGAGGCGGCCCTTTTCTGCTGGCACAGATACGACGGTGAACGGATGCGGTGGTGAAGGCGGTGGTCTCTGGAGCATCATTAGTCAGTTAGCGAGCCTTCGTCTCCTTACTAATATGCGTCGTTAGTTGCTGTCCGTGGGTAACTGCTGAGCAATTTCTTTGCTAAGATAGATATAGACGATTCATTGTAGCTGCCTGTAATCTTACGAAGCAATGTTTTGGTTGAGAGACGCAGGTGGAGGCGAGTGGGGCAGGGAGGAGGTTGAAGGGACTGAGGAGGTGAGGGGGGTTGATGGGTTGGAAGAGGAAGGTGAAGTTTGGCTTAAATTTTGAGGTTTGAAGGTTGAGGAAATTGAGTTGGAAGGTAGAAGAATAAGGGGGTTAGGTGGATGGTGATGCTGGAGCTTGAAGATGGAATTTTGAAGGTTGAGGTCACTGAGGTGGACAGGGTTGATTGATGGGGTTTAGGAAGAAGGTGATGCTAGGCTTCAAGGTTGAGGAGATTGAGGTTGGAGGTTGAAAGGGGTTTCAGAGAAAAGTGACACTGGGGCTTAAGGATGGAGGTTTGGAGGTTGAAGTCACTGAGGTTTAGGGTTGAAGTGGGGTTTAGGACTAAGGAAGGTGATGCTGTCTTAATTTGAAGGTTGAGGGGGTTGAGGTTGTAGGTTGAAAGGGGTGTCTGAGGAGAGTGAAGCTGGGCTTCAAGTTGGAGGTCTGAAGGTTGAAGGACTGGAGTGGTCGAACGGGGTTTAAGACTAAAGAAATTTACGCTAGACTTACATGTGGCGGTTTGAAAGTTGAGGCAATTGAGGTGGAAAGTGTGATGCTGAGCCTTAAGATGGAAGTTTGAGGGTTGAGGAGATTGAGGTAAAAGGTGGTGCTGAGGTTCAGGAAAAGGGGAGAGTTTGACGGAGTTTGAGCAAAGGGCAGCCAAGAAGGAGAAGACAGAAGGCCATAGGAAGGAAAGAGGTTTCTGGAAACCAGTAAGGTTTGAGGTTACATAATATCAGGGTTATGAACTTGCGGTTTTTGCGCGAGGGGTTGTGGGTTGGTCGGGGGTTGGGGAGGTTGAAGCCTGGAGCTTCAAACTCTTGCAGTTGGGTACAGATAGATGTCAGGCAGATTAGTTTTAATGAGTGTTTTGGCCTATTACACTTGTTGGAGCATTAATATTGGAGCGGTGTGGTGCCTTGTTAGTGGTCAGCGTAATGATAATCGTTTTAGGGATTCCATTATCTCTTCTTATTCGTAACGCTAACGCTATTACAATTCCTCCCTCATTTATCAAGTGATTCTTATATCTGCATTGAATGTGAGTGGGTTAGGGTGGTTTTCTGAAGTGGATCATTATTTATATGAATATGAATGCTTTGAGTGTTGGCAATATTTATCCTTCATTTGTTTGCTTTCCAAAAGAATTTTGTTTCCCTGATTTATTTTCAGGGTAATTATCAAAAGTTTTTCCGTGGTAGATATTATTATTATCATTATTATTATCGTAAAAGCTAAAATAGCTTACAATACCCTCTAGATTCTTATTCCCTCCTGCATGACGGAAAGAGCTTAAAACTTTCAAAGACAAATGATGGGGAATTCGAAGTAGTAATAGCTATGGAAACAGACCTTTACAAAATGTATTATTAAGATTTATTTATTCACTTCATTAGACATATTGATATCATTATCAGATATAAAATTATGAAATAAAAAGGAGTTCAATTATCACCTTCCCTCCCAATGTTACAGAATTAATAATGATACCTGAAAAATCTAAATATTACCGATGATAATTTACTTAATGAAAAAACAATTCAAATGATATGAGTTAGAAAAACAAGTATATTATTATTACTATTGGTATAGACATCAACTGTGTATTGAAACGAATTTACAATCTTTGTCATCATTTGTAATGCCAAGAACTTCAGCCAGTTACTCATGAAAACATTGGAAAACAGGAAAAACTATTGAAAAAAATAAGTTTCAACTGAAAATGTATAGTAACATGGCAAAAGGTGGTAATAGCAGTAAGGTCAAGAACTTCAATAGATATAGGAAATGTGGCAGAGACCGACCGACAATAGAACCAAGAAATATGGATAATGTACAAATTTTGATAAAATTAAAGATTATGCATATCTATTATGAAGATCATTAAGATACATAAAATCACGCAGATATTCCAGACGATCATAAAGCACAGATCTTTGACTGATGCAAAGCCGTGAAAATATTCAATATAGATATAAGATCGTGTAGATATAAGAGCCTAAATAAACCAATAAAGATAGTCGACATTTGAGAATCGTGACAACAAAGCATAAAACTCCAGCAACACGCTAAACATAACTTTAGTACGAAATAGTTCAAATATTATATTAAAATGAAGAAATACCAAAGTGATCAGTGAATTTTAAGCCGAAATCCGTCATCATAAAAGTCAAGGCACGTGTGGTTAAAATCAGACGAGTAACAGAGAGAGAAAATAAAGAAATGCGAAAGACAGCCAGCGGAGAAATGATGGCAGGGCTAAAAGTCAAGTACAACCCAGTTATGGGTGTTGAAGGTTTCTCCGTAATTTGCAGTCACGAAATTTCCATTTGAGTTTATTATGGCGAACGAGGCGTTTCATTGTTCCATTGTTATCGGGTAAAACGTTTGGGCGATTGTAGACGTGACAAGAGATTTATGGGGAAAAAACGTTCTTTTATTTATTTATTTATTTATTTTTTGTATGGTGTTTTTACGTTGCATGGAACCAGTGGTTATTCAGCAACGGGACCAACGGCTTTACGTGACTTCCGAACCACGTCGAGAGTGAACTTCTATCACCAGAAATACACATCTCTGACGCTTCAATGGAATACCCGAGAATTGAACTCGAGGCCACCGAGGTGGTGGGCCAAGACCAAACCGACCACGCCGCTGAGGCTTTTTTTTTTTTTTTTTTTTTTTTTCGGGGTTGTAAAGTGGACCCATGCGCAATCAACTTGATACGAAACGGCGAATTGAACAAACACGTCTAGTACGCTTTTCATGGTCTAAACAGATGTCTTGATTTATGCCGTTTCTTGGAGCACATATGAGCGCTTTAAGCATCAATTATGGCGGTAATGTAAGCTGGCATTAGAGACTCGTTCCGAATGCCAAATGAACGTTCATTTTGATGCAGTGTTTTTGCTGCGTGGAAGTGGTTAATTGAACGAGCAGGCGTTCCAAATATGTTTGCTTCTGGTTAAATATCTGAATCCGCAGTTACAACGGGAGTTTTACTTAATACTTTTGCGCTTTATTATAAATACTATGAACAGTCTTAATGAGTTTATATTCTTGTTCAGAAGCTCCACAAAGCTTGGCATTTAAGCATGTAGTTCTAGATTGTTCCTTGTGTTTTTTTCTTTTTTTTTTTACCCCGGTACATTTTAATGTCACTTTTCGATTGCACTTAACGAGTCCGGTTGATTTGCAATTTAAATCACTTACTGTTTTCTTTTTATCTGTCTAGTCACGTTGATTAGCAATGCTAACGTGAGAATGGTATTAAGAAATAAGTCGCTTTTAAGCATCGCTGAAGATTTTAAAAGACCCTGTAGGCCTTGGCAATTGTGAGCCCAAATACGCAGTTGAAGGAGAGAATGATTTTTTTTTTCTGTTACCTTCAACTCGTTTTTTGTGATTACTTTGTTTTTATCATTATTATTTATTTTGCCAGGTTATACTTCCCACCTCATAAACTACTGCCTGTCGTTGTTCTACCTCCTACCTTATCAACCACTACTTTAAATTATTATTATTATTATTATTATATTATTATTATTATTATTATTATTATTATTATTATTATTATTATTATTATTATCATCATCACGATTTTTTTTTATCTAGAACCTCCTCAAACAGTGTTCTGAACTATTACCGAACTGTAAACGGGGATATATTGTCTTCACAGATAAAGAACCATTTGAATAACGCATTTAAATACATGTGCATACGAAACCAGCGACCTCTAACGTGCTAATTACGTCCCTAATGTTATACAGCAGCAAGAAATCTTACGTTGGATGACTAATAGGTTACTTGTGCAAATGACGTGAGACATTTGTTTACATTGGTTAGCAGTTCCAGGCTTACAAATGAATATATGTACGTTGATTTCAAGATAAAAGTGCCATTTGCATACTCACAAATACTTACAAACGCGCTTATCTAAAGCAATATATTTTTCAGTTCGGTCTTGAGAAATTATGTCACAATACAGGAGCTTTTCTGAACAATTGATTAAAAGAATTTATATGAGGTAACAATTTTCATTCTCTCTCTCTCTCTCTCTCTCTCTCTCTCTCTCTACTCGTCTCTCTCCTCTCCTCCTCTCCTCTCTCTCTCTCTCTCTCTCTCTTCGAATGGTTCATTATATACCGATGTATACATACGTATATGTACGTTTGCATATAGTATATATGTATTCTCTCTCTCTCTCTCTCTCTCTCTCTCTCTCTCTCTCTCAATCTCTTCGAATGGCTCATCACATACCGATACATACAAACATACATACATATCTGTACACACACACACATATATAGATATATATATATATATATAATATATATATATATATATATATATATATATATATATATATATATATATATCTATATACATACATATATATAGTATTATTCATCTATACATATGCATATAGGTCCTTATACATGCATAATGGAAGACACAAAGATAAAAATATATATTTCTAATAATGAAGTCTTGAGTTACATCTCCAAATAAGAACAGGCCGTAAAAAAAATATCAGCCCTTTAAACAGAAAGAAAATCTGGAAGGCTAAGTACCTCCCGGGGTGCTATTAAGTGACCTGGAGGAGACGGGCAGCATAATCATTATTGACAGAAGTAGTAATTAAGCTGTCCGCCTTCAGAAATCGGCGGTTGCCTCCTAAGGGCGCCACGCCCTCGCCTTGATGGGCGCCTCAGGCGGAATCCTTCTGTTCAAGGAAAATTCTTTTATCAGATGACATTATTGAACAAATTATGTACCCTTATTGTACCAAAAGTGCCTATAAATAATAATCAAAAGCAGCATTATTCACTCCTTGTTCATATATCTAATAAAAATATGCATTGGCTAAAATGTTGGAGGTATGATTCAGCTGACTGGTAAAGAGGGTATTCGAAATAACCGCGTTATATGACATGAAATACAGAAATGGTTTAAATCAAACCGTTACATGAAACATACATTTTTTTTTTTCTGGAAACAATACTACTTATTGGATAGTCTGGAGCATTCTGCTGTTTGAATTGCTTTTCAATATCAATGCAAATGAAGTAGCATCCTTAGCATTTGTAGACTGCATTTTTATGGTGACTAAATTTAGCTTGAGTCTCAAAAGTAACCTCTACAAAAATGCTGTTGTTAAGTTTATTATGATACCAAATAGTAAGACCAAAATGCTGTTGTTAAGCTTATCATGATATCCAATAGTAAGACCAAAATGCTGATATTAAGTTTATTATAATACCCAATAGCAAGCCCAAAATGCTGTTAAGTTTATTATGATATCCAATAGTAAGACCAAAATGCTGTTGTTAAGTTTATTATGATATCTAATAGTAAGACTAAAATGCTGTTCTTAAGTTTATTATGATACCCAATAGTAAGACCAAAATGCTGTTGTTAAGTTTATTGTGATACCCAATAGTAAGACCAAAATGCTGTTGTTAAGTTTATTATGATATCCTATAGTAAGACCAAAATGCTATTATTAAGTTTATTATGATACCCAATACTAAGACCAAAAGGTTGTTGTTAAGTTTATTAGCAAGCTAAAAAAAAAAAAGAGAGAGAGAAAGGGAATTATAAGCATACCAAAACGTTTGGTGCCATCAGTGTGGTGAAATCTATGAAGGCGGAACAGAAAGTGATCAATGTATCCCAGACGGATCACTGTAAACACAGGCGCAGAAAGAGGATTGTGCCTAGAGTCTGTGCCCAGAAAGGATTTTAAGCATCATGCTGTGACCATCTATCAACGGGTTTCCAAAAGCAGTTGGTATTGGTTATAATCAGACATTTTTCCACTGATTTTCACAAATTTTAGTTTTTGGTTCCTCATTGCCATTTTTGGTTCTTATGTTTCGCTTTTGTGCCGTTTGAATTGACTTTTGTCCGCTTACATTTATTTATTTATTTATTTATTTATTTATTTATTTATCTCGTATCATTTATCCTCTTGGCCAAACGACTTCCCATATTTATGATGGAATTCTTGTTCTGCTAAAATGCTGAGAGAACTTCTTAAAAACTTAAGCAACACCGTATAGAAATTTAGGTGTGAAATCGCGAGCAAATGCTTTACTTTCATTATAGTAGTAAGTGCGTATGTCGTTATACTCTGCACTAAGCCTAAGAATGATCATGATAAATGAATTCCTCCTCCAGCACAGTTAGGAAAACACCAGTAATAAAAATGTGACTCTTAAGTAACATTCCATCTTCAAATAAAGATCTTTTATTCAGACTATAAATGATTAACATTCTTCATTAATTGTAATATTCCATTTGTGTTGTCTTGGAAGACATACCACGTATAATTCTGATATTGCATTTTTGTTTTCTTTGAAGACATATCACAAATAATTCTAATATTGCATTTTCCTTTCCTTTGAAGACATACCACAGATAATTCTGATACTGCATTTTTGTTTTCTTTGAAGATATATCACGGATAATTCTAGCATTCCAATTTTTGTTTTCTTCAAGATGTATCACAGATACTACGCAAAAGGCGAAAATTCTTTCCAAGGCGAGCGTAACAACCACCAACAATAATAGTGAGCATATGCTGAACTTACATCATCCTAGGGGAGGGGTGGGCAAGGATGGGGGTGAGGGTGGGAGGATGGGGAGGAGGAGGATGGAGGAGGAGGGGAGGAGGAGTATCACCAAGGAGTGCAGCATATGAGCCCCGCTTCGCTTTTATTAGGCACTTAGGTTTGATTATCATCTTAATGCAAACAAAAAGCGAGGCAATAATTCATCCATGCAGAGAACGGCTACGAGGGAAGAGAACTAAAAAAAAAATGAGAGAGAAAAATGATAATGAGTTAAATGCTAAAATGGGGTTATGTTGATAAATGGCAACAACTGCCTCACTGCGAGACCCCACAGAGTTCTGAGTCATTGATTTAAGGAGGTGGGGTTGTGGGGTTGACGTGGGAGGTTTATTTTATGATTTTTTTTTTGTCATAGTTTTAGGCGATAAAATAATTCATGGAATATAATACACAAGTATGTTGCAAGAACTCGTGTGGTAATTAATCAAAGGATGTCAAATTGTTAGTTAGATGTGCTTGGAATGTGTTACTATTTTTCTCTTTAACATTACATAATCTAAACTTCATAGATTGCTTTACATGATGGTGTTTGGTTTAGTTACTTTTTTTTATCTGACAGTAAATATTCGCAGCCAATATTTTGTTTGTTTGTTTGTATGGTGCTTTTACGTTGCATGGAACCAGTGGTTACTCAGCAACGGGACCAACGGCTTTACGTGACTTCCGAACCACGTCGGGAGTGAACTTCTATCACCAGAAATACACATCTCTCACTCCTCAATGGAATGACCGAGAATCGAACCCGCGACCACAGAGGTGGGACGATAATACCATACCAACCACGCCGCTGAGGCGCTTTCGCAGCCAATAGCGAGAGTTGAGCATGAGCGTCCGCCAATCACAACTGTCTTCAGTGATGTCGCCTGTAGATATTTACAGTCAGCTAAGAATAAAAATATTCTTCCCATTTGTGATAGTAACAAATGGCTTGTTTCCTAAAACAGTAATTATCACTGACAAAATCCGTGAAAGTATTATAAGAAGCCCAAATGAATTGATGATAGTATGAGATTCTACGGTTCTTTGTCTGTTTGTAAGTTACTTCTTCATTAGAAATGAATGGATGTACATTTTAGTTTTCTGAAAAGAAAACTATTATGCCAGCTTTGTCTGTCCGTCCGCATGTTTTCTGTCTGCACTCAGATCTTAAAAACTACTGAGACTAGAGGGCTTCAAATTCATATGTTTATTATCCACTTTCTATTCATCAAACATACCAAATTACAGCTCTCTAGCCACAGTAGTTTTTATTTTATTTAAGGTTAAAGTTAGCCACACTCGTGCATCTGGCAACAATGTAGGCCAGGCCACCACCGGGTCTTGGTTAAAGTTTATGGACAGCAGCACATATAGTCTTATACCGAGACTACTGAAAGATTTGTTTTCGGTGGCCTTGATTATTTATACGATGTACAGAAAACTAAATTGCGCCGAAGTGAATTTTTACTTCTTTTGTCGAAGGGCCTAAACTGTTTTTTTTTTTTTTTTTTTTTTTTTTTTAAGATGGAGGACACATAAAGTAAGTAATCTCAATAAATTTGTCGAATCCGATGCATGCAAGGTGTTGGCGCCACAAAATTTGTTGTAGATGCA
>NC_087217.1:51136408-51138908 GCF_015104395.2 Macrobrachium nipponense | reverse complement strand
TAGACGATCTTCTCTCTGTCTTTTCTACTACTGTTTTTGCATTTGCCCATGATTTGTGTAGTTTCTTTATTCACCTACTTTTGTTTCTGCATTTCCTGATCATCCTTGTATTTTCTATTTTCACATATCTCTTGCTAAGTGTATTCAGACTTGCAAGACTATTTCCCTAAAGCGCTTTTTTTTTTTAGAATAGATTAGTAAATAGATATCCATCCAAAGTAGGTTTGAAGCTATTAATCCAAAATAGAGGAAAATGCAATACAGTCTCTCATACAAACTTTCATCCCAATTTCGAAAACCACCTTCACTAAATCACATACTTAGATTAGTTAAACCACCATCCAAAAATGTAGGTGTTTTGCTTCTATACCCAAAGACTTTTGTGCATTCTTTTCCAGTTGATGTTGATAAAATGTTAGTCAGTTTGATGTTAGGGGACGTCTCCCTTTTACTCTTATATTCATGATGCTTCCTTCTTTGTTTCTCAGCAGTATGCATTAATCACTGACGACTCAGTAGTTCAATGATCCGGCTCTTACCACTCTAAGACACTGTTGTTTTTAGCCAAAAGACGTCCTTATTTTCTTTTTCATGAAGGTGGTTATACCCTAATACCACCTCTGACAAAAGACACTGACGGAGAATCGTTCCTCCAATTATAGTTATATTAGTGTTGACTGATTGAGTGATTGACTCATGGCAGGTTAGCCGTTTGATTTGATGGAAACTACAGTCTTAATGTTCCGCCCAGATTTAGCGTCCTGTATGTGCCGCCGATCTTGTCAAATACAAATTGCCATTTATTTTCCTTGTTTTTCACCTGACGTAGGCAACATAACGTCACTGAACTACCCTCTTTATTTACCTTTACACTCATAGAAAAGTATATATATATATATATATATATATATATATATATATATATATATATATGTGTGTGTGTGTGTGTGTGTGTGTGTGTGTATGTATGTATGTAATATATATATATATATATATATATATATATATATATATATATATATATATATATGTGTGTGTGTGTGTGTGTATATATATATATATATATATATATATATATGTATATATATATAGTATATTATTATATATAACTATATATATATATATATATATATATATATATATATATATATATATATATATATATATATATATATATATATATATATATATATATATTTGAGAACTAAGATGAGAATATTCAATGCAGTAGTACTACCAGTCCTGATGTATGGCTCGTCCACCTGGGCACTGACCAGAACAGAGGAGAAAAGGTTGGATGCTTTTGAGATGAAGCTGCTGAGAAGAATACTTGGCATTAAATGGGATGATTATGTTAGAAATGAAGACATCAGGGGTGAGATTGAGGCAAAGGCCAGTCAGTACCAGGTTGAAGAGGGGAAGGCTGAAATGGTTTGGACATGTTGAGAGGATGGAAGAGAATAGAGACCCCAGGAGAGCACTGAGAGCAGTACAAATAGGAAGAAGACCGCTGGGTAGACCAAGAACGAGGTGGATAGACATAATTGTCAGGGATCTTGAGGATGAAATCCAAAACTTAGAGGAAGCGAGGGAAATGGCTCGGGATAGAGACAGATGGAGAGAAACTGTATCAGCCTTATGCCACTGGCCAGTGGCGGGAAGATAAATCTATCTAATAATATATATTAATGTAATAATACACATATAATATAATTATATTATATAATATATATATATATAATATATGTAAATAATATAATAATATAATTATATGTATAATGTGTATATTAATAATAATATATAATTATATTTATAATATATATATATATATATCATATATATATATATATATATATATATATATATATAAATCAAAATCAAGACAGCTGGCAGATATAAGCCAGAGACAGAAGTGAATAAGAATTCATCAAGGGACGACAACAGAAATTCAGGTCGCATTTGGAAACGACAGTGAGAGAGAGAGAGAGAGAGAGAGAGAGAGAGAGAGAGAGAAATTCAAGTCGCCTATCGGGATAATGTAGAGGTCCCAAAAATGGAGCCTTATATATTCACAGCGCAGCTGATCTACAATTCTAAAGGACTTATTAACATTTATAGACTGGCGGCCTTTTGCCATTCTTGGGGGACGCGATATGAGATGGACGCCGTGTCCCGTGTTTATTGATGTAGTCGTCACTTCTCTCCTTAATGTATTCTTGTTTTATTATATCAATATACATCACTTTGCTCAGCTGCCGGGGACGCGTAGGTGAATGTGAATGGTGGGTAAAACCAACGCTCTCTCGGGGAATGTTTTAGGGTGAAATTAAGCCTCTCGAGGATTTCTGGGTGAAACTTGGACTCTCTACAGCGGGTGAAGCCTTGTTCTTAGGGGGGTTGTTTAGGTGAATCTTAGGCTCTACAGTTGTATGTTGGGTGCACGTAAATGTTGTTTAGGTGAATACTTATTGTTGTTTGCGGGGTCTTTTGGGTGAAACCT
>NC_087217.1:51121408-51131408 GCF_015104395.2 Macrobrachium nipponense | reverse complement strand
TAATAATAATGATAAACTGCTCAATTATTAATAAACATAATCAGTCAATCAATCTAGATGACGAAAATCAGTCCATTTTTTTTGTAACGGAATCAATAACAGTTTTCTTCAACAATTTTCAAAATGAAATGAAATGAAATGAAATGAAAATAATCCTGAACCTTACGGTCTCTCTCTCTCTCTCTCTCTCTCTCTCTCTCTCTCTCTCTCTCTCTCTCTTCTTTTTTTTTTATTAGTCTGTGGAGGAATTATCCTTGGGATCCCTTTCAGTTTCCTTTTCGTTTTTGCCCCCCTGACGCTTTGCATTCTTCACATTCCTCTCTCCTTCTCATTCCTTTCTCCTTCTCCCAATTCCATTTACATACTTTTCTTCTTTCCCTTTTTTACGTAGCTTTTCTTCCTCCCTTCCTTTCCCTACGTCCGTTTTCGCTTTCCCTTTTAAGTTATCATTCCATCTCCGTTCAACGATTCGTTTCGATAGCCTGGTTCCAACTGTCGCCTTTCCTTTACCGATCTACTTTTCTCTCCTGTTCCCTCTTCCGCCCTTCCTCTTCTTTTCATCCTCTCGCCCTCCCTCCCTCCCTCCCCTTTCCCCTCCATTCCTCCAGTTTCCTTTCCTTCCCCGTTCCATCTGCTCCACTGCATAAAGCACAACAATTCCACGCCGACACTTTCCGTCTGATCTACTTTTCTCACTCGCTTCCTTCCACGATTGATTACTTTAGTTCTCGTCTCCCGTCGCCCTTCTCTCTCTTTCTCTCTTTTGCATTCGGTTTCCCAATTTCCCTTTCACGCCCCCCTCTCCCCCACCAGCACCCTTTTCACTCTGATGGGGTATAGCACTATCCTGCGTCTGACACCTTTTCCCGGGTGTGTGTGTGTGTGTGTGTGTGTGTGTATGTGTGCGTGAGTGCGTGCAAATTTTCTGGCGGGGTTAAACCATCGTCTTACCGCTTAGTTTGCATTTCAATGCCTCTAAATTTTGGCGACGGATCCCGTGTGCGATTCTGTGCTTTCAGAGCGAATTGCGGGAAAAAACTCTCGTATTGCTCTTCGATATCTAGATACTCTCGACGATTTAACGACTGCTTCAGAAGGTATTCTAAACTGAAATTAGCCTCTGTTAGTTCTGCGAAATTGAGAAGTCTCGTCTTCGCCAATTTGGACGACTCGGAAACATCTGGTTTTGAGACAGGCAAAGGGATTCGGACGTCTCCCGTGGCCCGGAGCTGACAAATGGCGGGACGAACACACTGGGACGTCGGCAGATTGTAAAATTGTAAAATGCGACAAAATTTGCATGGATAATTGGCAGAGAACTCGAGTTGATGGCTAGGTGGGGGTACCCCGGGGGCAGGATACCACACGACTCTACCGTATTTCAAAAAACACGATGCGGCAACAATGGCATGTAGGGATTTGTGACTATATGACACTAGTTACTGGATCTCTCTCTCTCTCTCTCTCTCTCTCTCTCTCTCTCTCTCTCTTTAATGTTCGATGGTTTTAAGTGGGAAAACTACTACGGCTTCATTCGACTTTGATAATAGGGTGTAGATGGGACCTGACAAATTACCGTTTGTATTTGAATATGCAAACTTACCTTATTGTTATCTAAAAATAAAAGAAAAATAAAATAAAACAAACTTTATATGACGTGTGTTTACCAAATTCGTCATAAAAGGATGAAAAAGAGCATTTGGTAACAGCGTCCATAAATTTATGTATGTATATATATAAATGCATATAAATGCATATAAATGTATATATATTATATATATATATATATATATATATATATATATATATATATATATATATATATATATATATATATATATATATATATATATATCTGAGGATCCTCTCAATCTCAGTACCAGCCTAAGTAGCACATGCTAATGGACTCCTCTCATGTGGTTCAGGCTAATCGACGATCTTACCCTTCGCTCATAGTCTAAAGCTGTTGAAATGTTACCAGTAAAGGTTATACTCAGGTCTCTTCAACCAAAACGTCAAATTAAGTCTGAAATCGCCCCGATCATCCGGATTTCGTACGGCGAACTTGCTGGCCACCGTGAGATCACCTGTTATCTCTTAAAACACTCTTTTATAAGAACGTCTTACTTCTCAAGAAGTATAAGACCTCTTACTTCTCAAGAAGGTCCAAAGACATTTGCCTAAGTTACTGAAGCATAACTTAATAAACCGTGAATTAAGGTCACCGGTTATTAGCGTGCAGTGTACGTTCACATCATCAGCGTTATATAAATTTGCCTTTCACGAGAGAGAGAGAGAAGGCGAGAGAGAAGAGAAAGGAAGAGAAGAGAAGAGAGAGAGAGAGATTCCTTATTACTAATATTACCCTGCGAAATAATGGATGTAGATATATATATATATATATATATATATATATATAATATAATAAATATATATATAATATTATATAGGAGGAGAGAGAGAGAGAGAGACGAGAGAGAGAGAGAGAGAGAGAGAGAGAGAGAGAGAGAGAGAGAGAG
This sequence comes from Macrobrachium nipponense, assembly GCF_015104395.2. Classification (NCBI taxonomy): domain Eukaryota; kingdom Metazoa; phylum Arthropoda; class Malacostraca; order Decapoda; family Palaemonidae; genus Macrobrachium; species Macrobrachium nipponense. Next base: position 51,128,889 of record NC_087217.1, on the reverse strand, counting down.
AGAGATTCCTTATACTATATTACCCTGCTTGCCATATATGGATAGATATATATATATTATATATAATATATATATATATATATATATATATATATATAAAATGATATATATAGAAGGAAGAGAGAGAGAAGAGAGAGAGAGAGAGAGAGAGAGAGAGAATTCCTTATCCCCCCTATCCCTGCTTGCTTCAGAGAGAGAGAGAGAGAGAGAGAGAGAGAGAGGAGAGAGAGGGGGAAATTCTTTCTTCCATCCTCTCCCTGCTTACTATGGAGAGAGAGAGAGAGAGAGAGAGAGAGAGAGAGAGAGAGAGAGAGAGAGTCAGCAGTCGTTGTGTAGGAGGATGCATAAATAAGGCTCGAGATAAAATGGAAATGAAAGAGCCTCGCAAAATCCAGTAGGAGCTTCGAGACCCGGAGCGAAACGGATAATGTCCAATAACTTAAGCCTCGCTTTTGTATTCGAACAGTTAAGGAGACGACAGCCTGCAGGTCGAATGATCATTATCCCTCACGTGATGAGAATTTATTGGAATTTACCTGAATTTATCGGAATTTATTAGCAGTAACTAAAATGAGATGGCCCACTCCAGTCTGCGGGGAGAATGTTTATAAAATCGTCTATTAATTTGACTGAGTGCGAATTTTTTTCCTTTATAATTTACTTGCATCTATCAGGTTTTGTTTATTTATTTGATTTTGGTGCTCTTACCTATAAAAAGTGTTTATTTACTTCCTGATAAACGCTGAAAGCAGGAGCTATCTCAATGAAGCTTCTCTTTCTATGGTGTGGAAACAGCTGTGTGCTCGGAATAAGAAATCAGAGTTTAGCTGCATGATCAAGTTTCTTCATAAAGTGAGTAGTTTTACGTCCAAATTATCGTAATGGTCTTACATTAATTGTATTAGGTGTGGGATTCTCGTTTTATTTTGTCTTCAGACAAACATAATGCTACTCATATATTAAGGATTTTGTGGTGCTTAACTTGAAGCAAAATTACTTTTGAAGTCTCAATTGTATTCACTTCGTCTATTCTTATTCAGTTTTCTTTTTACTTTTCTTTAAGGTATAATGATCAAAATCATTGTTTTTAAATAGTTGTCGTTGAAATGAAATATAATCAAACACGGATGTAGTAAATTTTTGTTCATTTTAATTTGTTGCTAAAGATGTATTATTTCATTTTCAAAGCAATGCACGAAAATTTCATTAAGGGGAAACATTGATATATCAATATATTGGGCAAATTAGCTCTTTCATTGCCTGAAGTACCAGAGGTCTTAATACCAACTGATTTTATTAAAGCCTGGATTCATAACAGGTATATATATATATATATATATATATATATATATATATATATATATATATATATATATATATATATATATATATATATATATACCTGTTATGAATCCAGGCTTTAATAAAATCTAGTATATATATATATATATATATATATATATATATATATATATATATTAATTATTGTATAAATACTGTCATTTATGTAGTTAAGCTTCAAATGAGAGATTTTCCTTTTGCAATGATGAATGCAGTGTCTTGATTGCTTTACTTTCATCTCTTACACTTTCCTTTTTAACCTGTGGGCCGAGGCATAATTTTTAGTCTAAATATGTCTATCTATCCGTCTAATCATTTGCTAAGGATAAATATTTTATTGGTATTTTGAAAAGTTCCTAAACTGACAGAATCGTCTGGCGTATTTTCTTGCAAGCACCATTTTAAGGAAGTAAATGTCAGTTCTCTGAAATTCAGAAATATCTCCACAATAGTGACTTTTCCTTCGTCTCAAGAAAAACAAGGTGGTTGGTGTCTGCAGTGATGGGTGGTGGCCGAGACTTTTGTGAGAACGACGGTAAATGTCTTCTTATATTCTTCAATCAAAGTTCCCAAAACAAACCCTTCGATAATATTTTTTCATAACAGATAAATAAACAAGAATAACTCGCTAAGCTCTGTTTACCATGAAAAAATGATCTTAAAGTTTCTTACCTTTAATTAGAGTTGATGCACATTTTTGACATTATTCATATACATTTTATTTTAAGTTATCGGCAGTCTAGATAACCATCAATGACTTTAGATAGGAGTGATCCATGTTTTATGAAAAGTTTATCTTTTACGACGTTGCAAAAACTATTGCAGCACAGAAAATTTTAATTCCAGACCCACTTTCTTCATTCGCATTTCGTTTCGCTGGAACGAGCACTGGAAACAGATAGCGTATGACCATACATATATGGAATAAGCAATGGCACTAGAGGTCCTGTAAGGTGACAACGTGCGCGCGCAAGTGTCTGTAAATGGGAATGTGTATGCTGAACACACGCAATGTATTCAACTCCTAATTCATATTTATGAAAGTAAGAATAGGTAAGAAGGTTTGAGGAGGAGGAGGAGGAAGAGGAGGAGGTGGAGGAGGAGGAGGAGGATGAGGAGGAGGACGTGGGGGTGGAGGAGGAGGAGGAGGAGGAGGAGAAAGAGGAGGTAAGAAGGTTGGAGTTGGAGGAGGAGGAGGAGGAGGAGAAAGTGGAGGAGGGGGAAGGGGGAGAGGGTAGGAATTCCAAATACTTCAGATCCATGACAGCTTTGCAGTGGCGGCATCCTTTTGATATGATGTTTACCGTCGGTATTCCATTGTTTAAGAGTCTTGGGATCAGGGCCCCAGTACAAATTGGGAGTAAATGATGAGTCTTTTGAAAATCTCGGTGGTATGAATTGCTTCGGCAGCTAGAGACTTGTCTTTCGAAGGTACAGTTCTTTGATGAGGGAAGGATCTTGTTTGAGGCTATAAAAACCTGCTATATTTACCAGTCAAGAACCGGATAAGATTATCTTGTAAACCGTCAGACAAAGAGAGAGAGAGAGAGAGAGAGAGAGAGAGAGAGAGAGAGAGAGAGAGAGAGAGAGAGAGAGAGCCGAATTAGTGCATGGAAATAGTCTTACCAGGTTGTTTTGCTACGCCAATATCTGTTTGTATATGTTCAGGTATAAAGAAAGCACACTCACATTTAAACGTCTGTTTCTTCACATAGTAATATACTCTAATATATTATTGTAGATTTTTTTTATAACAGATTGTTCTTCACGGGACTGAATTTCTTAACAATCTGAACTAATCTTAAATATGGAACTAATTCCATCTTAATTAGCTTTCATGGACATCTAAAAGAAATGCTATGAAAGGTTCGAAGACAATAATTTATAGCAAATTCTGAAAAGCAAAAAAAAAAAAAAAAAAAAAAAAACGAAAAAAAACGAGGTAACACCAGGAAATTAATGGACTCGTTGGCGTAGGATAAGTCTTTGCAGTGCAAGAAATTGCAATTAATTCCTTGGTTATTAAGTATATTACTATTTTTATCATTAAATCTGTCTACCTATTCTTAAAAAATGGTAGAGTTCACGAAATAAAATGAGCAATTGAGACGCAAATATATAAGCGATAAGAAAGTCAAAAATTTAATCCATAATTACTAAAGTTAAATTAATATACACCAGGTAGATTAAACTTAGATAAACTGTCAGACAGGATCATGGGACTTTAAGGCATCATTAGTGTCAAACCTCGGAGCATCAACTTCTTACAATTTTGGAAAAAATACTTTTCCTTTCCTTCGCTTTACTGAAAAAAAGTCCTTCCTTTACTTATTGAAAAAAAATTAATTCCTTTTAACCCAAATAAACTAAAATCAATGTAAACAACTAATTAATCAATTAAGAAGCCATATGATAGATAAAAAAGGCGATATGATATGATACGTAGAGATCATAGGACCGCAGTTAAGGAATAGCGTGCTGTAAAAGATGGGTATGAACTATCTCGTAAATAAATAGGTTTATCTATATGTTAAACAACAGATGAAAAATATAACTGTATGGTAATGTTTGATACGCAAGGACATGATATATATTTATATGGATGCCTCATACAGGGTTAATGAATATTATCAGTGATAGGGGGCTCATAACTTAGTTAATCAGGAACTCGAATTCGAGCGTGCTAATGAAATCGAAATGAAAATGAAAAAAGGAAGCACTCTATAATATATATATATGTATATATATAGTATATATATATATATATACATATAGTGCACATATGCGTTTGTATCATTAGCAAAATAAAATCAAAAGATTATCAAATACAAAAAAGTAACACAGAGAGGTACGAGGTACAAGACAATAAACGTGTTCAGTGTAAGTCTTGCCTCCTGGGAGCTCGGATGCATGAAAAATAACCGGCAATGGATCATGCAAAATTCATAGACATTACCATTCCATTAAAGAAAAAACGATTAAGGGCACTTTAGTCATTGAATGCACGTAGGGCACGGCTTCCTCTTGCAAGGGGTCACTTGGCGCACTGCTCATAAAGACATGAGACTGTCTGGTCGGTTGGACGTGCGGGTATCAGCAGGAATTTTATGAGCTGGACTTGAAAAGAAAAAAATTTCGTCTCGTTTGGTTGAATATGTTTTCTGGATTTTTTTTTTTTTTTAAGTATCGTGATTTTAAAATGGTTGACGATGTTTCCAATGGTTTTTTCAAAGTATCGTAAGTCCAAAGGTCTAGTTTGTCTAAAATGGCTGGGATTTTCTATAAGACTTTATTATAATAAAAACCCGTAAGTCTAAAATAGTTGGCATTGTTTCCAAAGATTTTTTTAAAGTATCGTAAGTCGAAAATGGTTGGCGCTGTTTCCAAAGTTTTTTTTTTTTAAACCTCCTTTGTCTGAAATGGTTGACATTTTCTTAAGACTTTATAAAAGTCTCGTGACACGAAAATAGTTGTCATTGTTTCGAAAGATATTTTTCAAAGTATCGTAAGTCCAAAATTGCTGGCGTTGTTTCCAAAGGTTTTTTTTAGTCTCATTTGTCTAAGCTGGTTGACATTGTTTCCAAAAAATTTTTAAAAGTATCGTAATTCTAAAATGGGTGACACTTTCTAAAAACTTTATTAAAGTCTCGTAAGTCTAAGATAGTTGACATTTTTCCAAAGAGTTTTTTTTAAAGTATAATAATTATAAAATGGTTGGAACAATTTCCTGAGATCTCTTTTTAAATATTCGTAATTCTCACATGGTTGGCGCTGTTTCAAAAGATTTTTTTTTTAAAGTATGATAATTCTAAAAAGGCTGGCTGTTTCCATAATTTTCTTTTTAGGATGTTTAAAAGGGTTTGAATTTTCATTTTTCTTTTCAGTTTTTTTTTAATTCGGGGTACCGATAGGTTTAATTCTAATTTGCATAATCTGTATTGACAAAATTCGAGTACCAATGCGCTTAGTTGCAATTTGCAAAAGCTTTATTGACGTAAATTTCAGTTGAAATCTGCATTAACTGAGCTTTTATTTATTTATTTTTTTAAGGAAATGGAAATTGGGAATCTTTATCGATTTTACACTTCTTAATCATCATATCAATGTGATGAATAAAAGCTAAATGAAAATACAGCTAAAAATAATTCTTAAAAAAAAAAAAAAACAGATAACCAACGACCCATGCGCACCAAGAAAGACCAATTCATAACAACAGACAGATCCCTTGTGGCCCAAGAGTTTTTAAACGACTTAACCACCTCCCATTAATTCATCTTTGTCCCAATGCACAAAATGACAAAAGGGAAAGAAGGGACCCCATGAATGCATGCATGAATTGAATAACGAGGAAGGACCGTCATATTTTACATCGGAGGGGGCAATAAAATCCACGTCTTCTCGAGAATACTGTTCCAGAGTCGCCCGTGACTGGAATGAAGGAGTCCTACCGCAGCCCTTTGAGATGGCAGCGCGCTGGAGGGTCGCCTATTGTACATTCACACCTTCCTGCTATATATGGACGCTAAGAAGCCGGCCTTCTCTCTCTCTCTCTCTCTCTCTCTCTCTCTCTCCGATACGCTGCGTGTCCTCCGGATCGCTACCTGAATGCATCATCACAACAGGTGGAAAAGGGAGACACTCCTGTGTACTAATTCCACGCAGCCGAGTGAGGAGGTCTCCTCGTTCTAGGTGGAATAAAACATGACGGGGCTCCGGGACCATCAATCAATGTTATTAATAGATTGAGAATGAATGCCCACTGGCAATGGATGGATTGATCAATCTATTAGTTACGTGCCTACCTGCGAATGCAATGCAAAAAGGCAGCTTACGATGGTATGAGTGGGTACAAATTAGCGATGGGACCCGAGGGATGTCATGTTGGTAATTGCGAAAGTTGACATAACGAGAATAGACGATTACAGGTGTAAATTAAGGAAGGAAAATGTCATTTACGGTTATGTTGTAAGCGACGAGGACCAATATTGAAGCTTTGACCCAAACGAAGAAAACAATTTTATGCATTCTGGAAAATACTCATAAATAACAGACAGCATTCTGGCAAGCCACATCCCAACTCTCTCTCTCTCTCTCTCTCTCTCTCTCTCTCTCTCTCTCTCTCTCTCTCTCGGTGAAACAACTGCGTTACAAGGACCTCGCCAGGGATGTTTACCAAGTTCAGCCCCATCCGAGAAGGGAGATCGACCCATTCCCAAAAGCACAATGTGCCTTTGTTAAACTCACGGTCCAGTGGTTAAAGTAAGCAGTAGATGATGTTTATGGTGGTCAATCGACAGTAGTAGGTCTCAGACGCAGGAAGACATTTCTCCATGAAAATATCTATATGCAGGAGAACCTCGACAAGGGAATCCTCAACTGCCCCTTATTAGAACAGTTCATTATATAGTTTCTCTCACTCTCTCTCTCTCTCTCTCTCTCTCTTCTCTCTCTCTCAAATCATATTATGCCAGTTTGGTTTATAATCATTCCGATTTTTATATATATATTTTCTCTCATCTTTATCTCTTCCTCCTTCTTGTGTATCATAATTATCATCTATTTTGCAAACCCTTACGTAACCAAAAATTCTCGTATGCAATTAACCCACCATGTACAAAATTTAAGCTGCATAACAAAATGAAAATCAAAAGATACTGGAGTCAACATTTTTAACCCCATCCTTTCCAGGAAGGCCTGCCTAGGTTGCAGGACCTATGTTCATCTGCCACTGAACTAAGGCTTTCTTGCAGATCTCTTCGATCTCATCCTAACATGACCATTTTACCTTCAGTGCCTTCTAAACAGATTCCAAGAAAGTCTTTGGATATCGGGTTATTCTGTTGCCTATTTTCTTTGAATAAAAGAAACATATCTGGTATTCTGTTGCCTGTTTTCTTTGAATAAAAGAAACTGCCTCAGCCTCGGAATTCTTCCATTTTCCTTTGGAGTCTTCTTCACCCTTGCAGCCTACCTTTTGAACCCCTTAAAAGCTGTAGGCTGGCTTTGAAGATTTGGTAATCCACCTTCTTTACCTCTGAAACCGTTATGTTCTTTGCAACCTTCTGCCAACCCATCCTAACAGTGACCACTTTCTTTTGGAGCCCTCCTTGCAGCCTACCTTTTGAACACCTTAAAAGTTG
>NC_087217.1:51106408-51116408 GCF_015104395.2 Macrobrachium nipponense | reverse complement strand
CAAGAGAAAATGATAACACGAGATTATTATCACGAAGGAGTCCTTTTCTCGGTTATCTCCGGAGATATTGGCATTCTCTCCACCCCCCCCCCCCACGCACCCTCCATCCGCTCCCCTCCCCCTTCCTCGCCCCCACCTCCGTTGTCTCTTCAAATGTCTTTTCAGTGCAATGAGGCTTCTCTTTTCCTTTCATCACTGAGTCCATATATTTCTCTCTCGCCTGTGCTTTGTTAGGGATTGCGTAGTCAAGCGGTTGGACGTAAACAGAGAGAGAGAGAGAGAGAGAGAAGAGAGAGAGAGAGAAGAGAGAAGAGAGAGAGAGAGAGAGAGAGAGAGAGAGAGAGAGAGAGAGAGCGAGAGAGAGAGAAAACACCCTGATTGTCTAGTTCGTGTTGCATAGGATTGAATACGGAGATAGGGACCCGGCTTTGCTTTCCTTGTGTTTTCTGCATTTTCTTTTTACCCGATGTTCATTCTTACTTTAGATTTCTCTGCAGGCGTTTTCTTGTTAAGGTCGACGATAGGACTTGCATACACACACACAAACACACACACACACACACACACGCAGAAACAAAGGGTGTGTGTTTTCAGGGAACGAAGTTGGTATTTCTTATAATGGCCTGAATCTTTTTTTTTATTCAGTTCAGGCAAACCTATAACTGTATGACTTTGGATAAACAGATATTTATCAAATCAGTTTTATTTGCAATTTAGTAAAGTATTGTAATTAATTTTCCTAACTTTTTTCATCTATCTAGCAACCTTATATAATGTTTTCTGTTGTTGTTGTTGCTCCTTTGACTTATTATGTGCGGTAATAATTTTTTTTATTGCAGCCTGTCATTAATATAGAATTTATATATTTGAACAAATATATTTATTTACATATATTTTTTAGATATTTTTTGTATGAAATTTATTTAAATTTTTTTTTATTCAAATTTATTTCGGTGTCAGTAACCTAGATGTTGTGAAACCAGGTTTCATAGACACAATCAATCAATCAATATCAGTTTTCATAGCATTTCCACTTACATAACAATCGACTAATTCATTTTCATCGTAGTGCCATTCCTCTTTCCGTTAACGTTAATTATTGCTAGAATAGATGTTCCATTATTTCATTTTTTTCTAACTATAAGCTACCAGTGTCGTGTGTCCTTCCCGTTAGTATCATTTCCACTTTGATAAAAAAAAAATATCACAATGTATAAGAACAAAACCAGAGAGAGAGAGAGAGAGAGAGAGAGAGAGAAATACAGGTAGCAAAAGGCTGCCAAATGTTTCCAGGTGCGCAGCGCCATTAGCATTTGTTTAATCAAGACAGGAAGGAAACAGGTCGAGATCCGCGGCCGTGAAGGCAGTGGGCTTAAGAAGTGTGCGCCGCGGTATTATTACATCTGCATAGTTCCCTATGCACGGGGCCGCCGCCGCCGCATGCATTGAATCCGAAAAGAAACGAGGGCATCTCTAAACAAACTCGTCTGATGCCGACTCCGTGAGACTCGACTCGCCTTAGCTTGGTTGAGGTTTAAGGATTTTTTTTTCTTTTATTTATCTATTTGTGTATTTCATTTTTGTAATTTGGGGTTGGGAGGTCTATTTTTTAAAATTTATTTGTATATTTTATTTTTGCATTTTAGAGTTGCAGGAGGTTGTAGGATTTAAAAAAATATACATTTGTGTATTTTATTGGTGTAATTTAGGGTTGGGGAGGTCTATTTTTTTTATTTTCTTTGTATATTTTATTTTTGTATATTAGAGTTGGGGAGGTTGTAGGATTCAAAAAAAATATTTATTTGTGTATTTTATTTTTGTAATTTAGGGTTGGGGAGGCTAAGGTTTATATATATATATATATATATATATATATATATATATATATATATATATATATATATATATTAATTATATATATATATATATATATAATTTTTTTTTTTTTTTTTTTTTTACTTATGGTTGGGGAAGTTTTAGGATTAAAAAGAAAAATGTTTATGTATTTCATTTTTTTAATCTATTGTTGGGGGAGGTGTAAAGATTTTTAAAAAAATTATTTGTGTGCTTTATTTTTGTAATTTAGGGATTTTTTGTAATTTAGGTGTGGGGAGGTTTAAGGATTTAAAAAAATTATTTATTTTTTTTTTTATTTTTTTTTTTTTTTAATTTAGGGTTGGGGGAAATTTAAGGATTTTCGAAAAATTTATTTATGTATTTTATTTTATTTTTGTAATTTAGGGTTGGGGGAGGGTTTAGGATTTAGTAAAAATTTATTAGTGCATTTTATTTTATTTTTGTAATTTACGGTTGAGGGAGGTTTAAGGATTTTGTTATTCATTTTGTATTTCATTTCTGTAATTTAGTGTTGGGGGTGGTTTAAGTATTTAAATAGAAAATTTATTTGTGTTTTATTTTTGTAATTTGGGGTTGGGGGAGGTTTAACGATGAAAAATTTTCATTTATTCATTTATTTATTTTAATTTAGGGTTGGGGAGATTTAAGGATTTTTTATTTATCTATTTGTGTATTTTACTTTTTTGTAATTTAGGGTTGGGGGAGGTTTTTAGCATTTTTTTATTTTTGTAATTTATTTGTATAATTTATTTTTGTGATTTAGGGTTGGGGGAGGCTTAAAGAATTTTTTTAAAAAATTAATTTCTGTATTTTATTTCTGTGATTTAGGATTAGGGGAGGATTTGGGATATTTGTTTACGTCTTGTTTATTTATTTTTTGGGGGTCCTGTCCACTTTTCATAATTTTATTATTAAGAAGAGTGGGAGATTTTTGGTTTGTTTCATGGCTTTAGTATGTATTTTTTCCCTTTTTATATTTTTGGTGCTTATGTTATTAGCTAAGTGGCATTTCGACTTTTAGGATATATATATTATATATATATATATATATATATATATATATATATAATATATTATATATATATAGCTATATATATATCGAGGAATGCTGTGCTGCCATCTCTTGTTTATATTTTCACTCCATGGACTAAAGAAGTTATTTCTTTATTTGGTTGTCCTTGGTTTTTGTCGAGGAATGCTGTGCTGCCATCTCTTGTGTATCTTTTCACTCCATGGACTAAAGTAGTTATTTGTTTATTTGGTTGTCCTTGTTTGATTTTGTTTTCTTAACATGGAGAGTCCCCGGCATTTCTCTGATCACTACCTGACACCTAGCCACCCGTAACAGTAAGTACTGAAAAGACTCCTTTATATAAAATGTTCTATGTATTATGTCGTGTTAAGTGATTCAGTGTTTATAAGTGTATACTGTATAACTAATGAAGATTGTTGTGTATTGGAAATGTCATATGTTAACCTGTGAGTGTTTAAAGTTTATAGAGATAACAAGGTTTTTACTTCATTGTGCATTTTCTGCATTCAAGAACATAATTATATTATAGTGTTATATAGCTGTAAATGTTTGTATTGTTTTGCAGAACTCCTTAAGACCTTGGTCAGTCTTCTCCATTCTTGATCCTAGACTCTAGACTCTGGATCCTTGGATCTTATTTCATCTTAAGACGCTCCTGATTCTTCGTCAGATTGTAATCACGTGCAGTACTTTTCCAGATCCTGATTATACTCGCAAGATCTTCATTAGACCTTTATATTATTATAAAGTTCCTGGTGTTATACATGAAGTTTGTTAATTTTGTATGTTTCAGTTTGTAAATATATTTTAAGTTAATAGAATTTTTCATGTTATACCTTTATATTAAAAATTAAACAAGGAAACTTAAAAATGAACAATCATATATATTTTAAAAAAAACCAGAGTTCATGGATTATAAAATCTAAAAACCATAACTCGACAATTGGCGCAGTGAGTAGGATGATTTGTTCATGAATTAAATTTTTTCTGTTTTCTATTTGATTTTGTACCAGGAATTGATGAGAGAAGTGTCGGACTTGGACCCCAGGTGTGTTGGTTTCAAATTGAGTCTTGTTTATCTTACCTTTTTGATTTTATGGAAGTAAGGTAAGACCTTGAAATTGTTTAAAAAGGAGTTGTATGGAAATTTATGGCTGGTGGTATGTCGCTGTCCTGTTGTTGACTTAAAATTTTTAAAGTTTTGCAATGTGTTTTTGTATAGAGCGTTAATTAGATGTTAAGTATCTTGATTATATGCTTACAATAACTTTTGCATTCTTATTAGTATACGGGCATTAATAAGTTTGAGTATCTGATTAAATGCTTAATCTTTGCGTGCATTCTTAAACTTATATAAAGTTTGCGCGAGTTGTTTACAGCAATACATTATGAATTGGTTTTGATTCAGTGTTTGCTAACAATGTAACTGTGTTATTGTTATAATGGGCTTGCTTTAAGTGACTTGTTCTTAGCAGTCTATTGAATAATTTATGCGTGGGTCAAAGTTTAACTTCGCATTCATTAAGTAGTGTTTACATTTTACGATGATTGATTATTCACAGAGTGTAATTTTCTAGTTGTCGTTCACTTGTTTCAAGGGAATGTTACTTGGATGTATTTTGTACGTTTAGTTAGAGTGTACTGAATTTTAATTTTCATTATGGATGTTAAACCGTTAATTGACAGTGCAATTAAACAAGGCCTTACTGGTACTCAAATTGATGAATTTGTACAGAAACAGTTAAAGCTTCAGATAGAATATGACGAGGTCCGAAAGAAAGCAGACGAAGAAAGAGAAGAAAAGAGTCGCAAAGCGTGAGTTAGATAACTAGAGAGAGAGCGAGAGAGAGTAGACGAGGAGAGAGAGAGAAAGAAAGAAACATGAATTAGAAGTACTTAAATTGAAATCTAGTCCTGATTACACTCCAGATCATAATCCCATTGTTGATCCCTTAAGGTCTTCTTTGCCTAAAATTCCACCATTTGACGAGACCGTACATAGATCGCTTTGAGAGATTAGCGAAATTTTACAAATGGAAAGAAGAAAATTATTCAATGTTATTGGGAACTCTATTGCGTGGTAGAGCTTTGAAAGTTTATTGTAGCTTGTCCAGCGATATTGTCAATAATTCTGTTGCACTTAAGAAAGCTCTGCTTAAAGCTTTTCACATTAATTCTAATGTATATCGAAGGAAGTTTAGAGATTCTATTATTGATACTGACGAAAGTTTTGTACAGTTCAATTGTAAATTGGGACAATATTTTGATAAGTGGTTGGAACTAGCAAATGTAGAGAAAAATTATGAATCTGTTAGAGATTTTTATGATTTTTGATCAAATGTTATCTAGTTGTTCTAATGATCTTCGTTCATTTTTGCTAGAACAGTCATTTCAGAATTCGTGTCAACTTGCTGAGAGTGCAGATAGATATCTAGTTGCTCATGGTATGAAGAAATGCCGTAAGAGTAATGATAAAATTCACTCTAAACCTCATGCTAAACCTCTTGCTGATAAAATTTCAAATTCTCCTAAAGTTTCGAATTCGGTAACTAAATCTGATTCTAATGTTAAATGTCATCATTGTGGTGAAGTTGGTCATATTCGTCCTAATTGCTCTGTGTATAAATTAAATAAGAAATCTGATAAAGTAGTGCCTAAAATAGGTGTAGTACTTGCCGTGAAGAAAAATTGCATAATTGTGTAACTGATACCGATGGAAAGATTTTTGATCAGTCAGTTGAGATAGTTTTTGATACTGGGTGCAATACCGTGGTTGTTAGAGATACATTAGTACCTTTAAATTACCCTCGTGGCAGGAAAGTGAAAGTTTATGACTATCTTGGTAGACCTTTGTACCTAAATACAGTGCATACAATTGTTGAGTCTAAATTCTTTTCTGGTGAAGTTAAAGCTATTGTTGCCACATACGTTGCGCAGATGTCATTATTGGTCTTATACCTGGACTTAAACATAATGTTGATGCAGGTTTAAGTTTTAATTAACGGTGATGAGTTTGCTTCTGATTGTAACGTTAACGTTAATGTTGTAACGAGAGCAAAAGCTAAGTGTAAAGTAAACGAACGTCCTATGTCTAGTAATCTTGAATCTTTGGATAAGGAATATGGTCTTAATTCTGATGAATTTAGGAAGTATCAAAATGAATGTCCTTCACTTGCTAGTATTCGTAAGTTGCTTGATAACGAAGAAAGTGTAACCTTAAAATGTCGACAGTAAAGTACGTAAATATTGGAGGTTTAATATATCGTAAGTGCATTGAAAGTAGTAAACCTGAAGATGTGGGAAAATTACAGTTAGTTGTGCCAGCTCAGTACCGTAATATAATCATGAAGTTAGCACATGAATCTTTATTGGCGGGACACTTTTCATCTCGTAGACTATAGATAAGATCATGCAGAAATTCTATTGGCCGAGGGCAAGCTTAGATATACATAGATTCTGTAAATCTTGTCATTCGTGTCAAAAGTTCAGCAGTAAACCAAAGAAAGTACCTTTAGTGCCAATGCCCATTGTAAATGAACCTTTTTCACGTACTGCTATTGATCTAATTGGTCCTATCACTCCTTCTACTAAGAAAGGTCATAAGTATATTCTTACGGTGATAGATATGGCTACTCGATATCCCGAAGCAGTTGCTTTACGCAATATTGATACAGTTTCTGTAGCTGAGGCATTAATGGATATATTTTGTAGAGTTGGTATACCCAAAGAAATCCTTAGTGATCGTGGCACTCAATTCAAGTCTGATCTTATGTCTGAAATTAATAAAAACTATTATGTATCAAAGCCATTTACACAAGTCCTTATCATGCATCTTGTAACGGAATGGTTGAACGTATGAATGGAACTTTGAAAATATGCTCAAGAAAATTTGTATTGATAACCCGAATGAATGGGATAAATATATATTAATGTTGCCTTATTTGCATATCGTGAAATTCCAAATGATAGTTTAAAGTTCAGTCCTTTTGAATTGCTGTACGGTCGAAATGTAAGAGGTCCATTATCTATTTTACATGAATTGGTATCTAATAACAGTATTGATGGAGAATTAACTACTAGTTTATCAGTACATAATTAACCTTAGAGATAAATTGCAGAGCATGGCTGAAGTTGCAGTAAAGGGTAATGCCAAGGTTAGTGCCAAGAAATATAAAGAGTATTTTGATAAGAAAACCTCCTCTCGGAAATTCAAGGTTAATGATGAAGTTTTGGTTATGCTTCCAAATAGTTCAAATAAATTCCCTTATGCAATGGAAAGGTCCATAGTAATCACTGATGTTCATTCTAATGGTGTTGATTACTATGTCAAAGTAGGAAATAGATTAAAGTTATATCATGCAAATATGCTTAAAACTTATCATAGAAGAACTAAGATTAGTGTAATTCAACAAGAAATAAATTATCTTGTAAATTCATCAAATTTGTTTTTCAGCTCTTCAAGCTGAAGTACAGCCTGTTATTGCCGTTACTGACGATAATTGTTGTGAATTGCCATCAAGAGATGAAAACACTGGTAATTATAATTTTTGTGAATCTTTGTCATCTGATAAAATTAATGATCTTGAATGTTTATTGAAGTCAAATATTTACAGACGTCATGAGTGATACTCCTGGTCGTACTAAAACTATTTCTCATAATGTAAAATTGCAAAGTGAGGAACCAATCAGAGCTAAGAATTACCCAATTCCTTTAAGTTTGCTCGATGAATTTAACAAGGAGGTAGATAGAATGATTGATATGGATATTATTCAACCTTCAACTTCTGACTATTGTTCACCTGTTGTTATTGTACGAAAACCTAATGGAAGTATACGTTTATGTGTTGATTTTAGAACTCTTAATAATATTCAGAATTTGATGCAGAACCGATGCCTAGTATAAATGACGATTTACATAAAATGAATGGCGCTAAATATTTTACTGAATTAGACCTGTGTAAGGGGTACTGGCAGGTTCCATTAGATCCTAGAGCTATGAAATATACAGCTTTTTCTACTAAGTATGGTTAATGGAATTTAAAGTTATGCCATTTGGTCTTAAAACCGCGTGTGCAACATTCGTAAGATTGATGAGACAAGTATTTGTCAGGGTTATCAAATGTATCTTGTTATTTTGATAACATTGTTATTTTCAGTAAATCCTGGAGAGATCATCTTAATCATATTAAGTTAGTTCTTTCAAGACTTCGTGACCATGCCTAACAGCTGGTCCTGATAAATGTTTCTTCGCATTCAGTGAAATAAAGTATCTTGGGTATAAACTAGAAATAACTGTTTATCGCCTATTAAATCCAGAGTAGATGATATTGTTAATATGCCTGTTCCAACAACAAAGAAGGACTTACGTTCATTTTATGGAACATTAGGGTATTACAATAGATTTATTCCAAACTTTTCTATTTTGGCTGCCCCGATTAAGATTTATTGAAGAAAACTGTAGTAATAAATTAATTGGTCTGATAATGAACTTAAATGTTTCAATGATCTTAAAGCTTATCTTTTAAAATCTCCTATCTTGATGTTGCCTGATGTAGAAAAGAAGTTTTATTTGCGAACAGATGCGTCGTATCATGGTTTGGGTGCTGTTATATTGCAGGATCATGATGGTATGTTTAAACCAGTTTGCTATGCAGGTAGGAAATTAAATAAATCTGAATTGAATTACTCTACTATTGAGAAAGAACTTTTTGCAATTGTTTGGGGAATAGAAAGATTTAAAGAATTTTTGTATGGTAAAGAATTTGTTCTTCAAACAGATCATGCACCTCTTAAGTATCTTAGCAGTATGAAAAATAAGAATGACCGCCTTATGCGTTGGGCATTAAGTTTGCAACCATATTCTTTCTTTATTGAGTACATAAGAGGTCTGATAATGTGTGTTCAAGATATGATCAGTAGATGCATATAGTTTTTCTTTTTTTTAAGCATGTCGTTCAAACTTAGTAGGGGGGTTTGTCGAGGAATGCGGGCCGCCAACCTTTGTTTATATTTTCACTCAATGGACTAAAGAAGTTATTTCTTTATTTTGTTGTCCTTGGTTTTTGTCGAGGAATGCTGTGCTGCCATCTCTTGTGTATCTTTTCACTCCATGGACTAAAGTAGTTATTTGTTTATTTGGTTGTCCTTGTTTGATTTTGTTTTCTTAACATGGAGAGTCCCCGGCATTTCTCTGATCACTACCTGACACCTAGCCACCCGTAACAGTAAGTACTGAAAAGACTCCTTTATATAAAATGTTCTATGTATTATGTCGTGTTAAAGTGATTCAGTGTTTATAAGTGTATACTGTATAACTAATGAAGATTGTTTGTGTATTGGAAATGTCATATGTTAACCTGTGAGTGTTTAAAGTTTATAGAGTATAACAAGGTTTTACTTCATTGTGCATTTTCTGCATTCAAGAACATAATTATATTATAGTGTTATATAGCTGTAAATGTTTGTATTTTGCAGAACTCCTTAGACCTTGGTCAGTCTTCTCCATTCTTGATCCTAGACTCTAGACTCTGGATCCTTGGATCTTATTTCATCTTAAGACGCTCCTGATTCTTCGTCAGATTGTAATCACGTGCAGTACTTTTCCAGATCCTGATTATACTCGCAAGATCTTCATTAGACCTTTATATTATTATAAAGTTCCTGGTGTTATACATGAAGTTTGTTAATTTTGTATGTTTCAGTTTGTAAATATATTTTAAGTTAATAGAATTTTTCATGTTATACCTTTATATTAAAAATTAAACAAGGAAACTTAAAAATGAACAATCATGGATTATAAAATCTAAAAACCATAACTCGACAAGATATATATATATATATATCTATATATATATATATATATATATATATATATATATATATCATATATATAGTGTTTTAGGGTATTAACTATGTCCGTTCGATTTTTAATTCATTTTTAGCAGGGCAACCCCCATTTTATATAGTATAGTTTTCAGATGTTTAGAATTTTAGTTTTAGGAAGATGGATTTTTCCTTTTTTTTTATTTAATAATTTCTTTAACGAGATATTTTTTGTATGCCTATTGCTGGTAAATTTATGCATAGGTATTTTCAAATATGGTTATCAAG
>NC_087217.1:51091408-51101408 GCF_015104395.2 Macrobrachium nipponense | reverse complement strand
GAGGCAAAAGCCAAGACAATAACAAATGAAGTGGGATTTGAGAGCTGCAGCTTCGAGGGTCCACCTTGATTCCGCCCAAAATGTGGCAACATGGAGAGGGATGACGGCGGCCCCTTTGAAGTGACGGCTTCTCTTTATGCTCCGTCAGGGCCCCGAGCACCCATTGTTGCCCGCTGAACTAAACAATGGAGCCGGCGAACGCTACGCACTGATAACATCCATCAAAATCACGCCTCGGTACCATATTAGTTCATCTCATGCCAGTATGAATCGTTCGGTCGGCAACCTGGGGGTCCGGCCATTGTGCGCGGTGATAAATGATGCAGGCGGGCACCCAAAACAATCTCCATTGTGGAGCTGACACATCGAATCCTGGTTAATTTACTTAAAGTGATGGCCAGCCTTTTGTGGCCTACACGCTTGGATGGACCCGCGCTCTCTTGTTCCATTCTCGTTCGCCGCTGTGTGGCGGGGTCTTACTTCCAGGGCCTGACTGCCAGGCCTTTCAGAGGCCTTGCCGGCCATTGATAGCAGTGAAAGTAGTAAATTTCTTTGTAGCTCAGGCAGTAGCCCTTGGAATAGTAATGGCGTGGGTTATTCCCATAAGTAATGATCTTACAATGTCTTCTCTCTCTCTCTCTCTCTCTCTCTCTCTCTCCTCTCTCTCTCTCTGTTTTCAAGTACCTTCGTGTTCCCCGTAGAACCCTAAGGATCTTCCAGTACCCTACCACCTTTCCAGCCAGCTTGGATTAAGCCTGCAAAGGAAGATATTGGAATCGCTATATTCCTGCATTTACGCCATTTCTTGGAGACTTATTCCGTTTTCGTACTATCTAGCTTTTTCTATTTTCCAGGCGTGCGTAATCTATACGACAACGAGGTTCTTGGCAAACCAGTTTCATAGCTCTTTTACTGACCGGTTGTTGTGACTTCGCCCTCGCTCTGTGGACAAGCGCCTTGCCCAAACAATGCGAGGCAATGCTCGTTTCAATTTTCCACATGCTTTCAAGATTTCACATCTATCCTGAAGTTTGATGTGGAACACCGCTCCGCCCTCTTCGTAATCCTGCCACATTCGGATAAGGTATCTCGAATTTTTGCCCCTTTTTTTATATTCTTTTCTGGTACGTAGCCAGCTTCCTAAATCTCTCTGAGCCTTCTTAGGCATTGTGTCGATGTCATGCGTAAGATAGGGCTTACGGGAGCTGGTTTTTCTCAAGATGGTACTTCACGTCCTATTCATTTTTTGTGTGTGTTTTTTTTAACACGGTCATCGTTTTTTATGGTGGAAATTTAATGCATTATGAAGGTATGGATCAATAGATCAATAACTGAATATTCGGCTAACAGAAGTTTTTTTTTTATGATGGTACTTCACTTCCTATTCGTTTTTTTTTTTCTTTTTTTTTTTTTTTTTGAACAAACTCATCGTTTCTTATGGTTTGCTGTGGAAATTGAATGCATGGTGAAAGTATGGACCAATAGATCAGTAACTGAATATTCAGCTAACAGAAACATTTTCTAAGATGGTACTTCACGTACTACTCGGTTTTTCCTTTACACATTCTTCGTTTCTTTTGGTTAGCTGTGGAAATTGAATCCTAATATTCTGAAAATTAAAAGAGATACGCCTCCTGGAAAGCGCAACTGAATACCCACCTCCAAAACGCAAAGGTATGGATCAACAAAAACTGAATATTCTAGAAACGCCCTCTTGGAAGGCAGAACTGAATACCCGACTGCAGAACGTAATTCTACTTTCTGCCAACAGAGGGCAACCGCGTCCATCGTTCCCGTCCTTCCGTCAAGCCCTTCTGCCGCTGCTTTAAACACCCGACTTATAAATATCCAACAAATAACGGGTGACAGACGAACCACCTCACTTGAGGCCGTTTGCTAAACCTTAAATTAAGTGGCGGCTTCTGTGGTCTCAGTCGTGCAACCTTAATGCTCTAGTCGTGCGGCACGGCTGCCTGAATGTCTCCTCCGACAGCCCCGGTTGGTTAGTTGAGCGATTGGTTGGTTTTAATGAGCTCTCCGTTGAATTAGTTGTGTTACCGTTGGGGTAAATTCGTTCTCACTGTGATGAAGCCGACGTTCGTCTTAGTGCCACAGAGTTAAAGGGGAAAAGGTCATTTTTTCTTATCAAGTATTAAGTCAAAGTTTCTGCGACCAAGACTTCTTGGATGACTTTGTCATCAGAGATATATGAAGAAGTGTTCTGTCTCGTCCCGTGTTATAGATTTATCTCCTTCTTGACGAAGAACAGAGTTAATTGCATATAACTATATTTTACTCAGAATATGGTCAGGGGTATCGCATGTAAAAAGGCTCTTTCTATGTCATGCATATATTACTTTATAATAGAATTGATGATGAAATCGACGATATATATATATATATATATATATATATATATATATATATATATATATATATATATATATATATATATATATATATGTGTGTGTGTGTGTGTGTGTGTTTGTGTGTGTTTGTGCGCGCGCGCGCATGTGATTACCTACTGTAAAGCAAAGCTACAACAGTTTCGACTGGAAAATAAATGAAAAAAGACAAATTTCTCTCTCTCTCTCTCTCTCTCTCTCTCTCTCTCTCTCTCTCTCTCTGTCCAACTAAACCAATACAACCACAGGCGGAATGCTGTTGAGAGAATAAGAGGGCATTGTAATGTAAATGATCCTCCAAGAAGACCCTTGAGAAAAGGTGTGAGGACGAAGACGGTTGGTCAAGATTTAGGGTGGTCCTCAGGGATCACCTTCTCGAGGGTCACTTCTCAGTGCATCTGGATAATTTTTTTTTTTTTTTTTTTTTAAGTTTTCGTTTATAACTTGAAATCCGGGTTTTCAAGTCACACCATCCGAATGATTCTTGTGGAATTTGATAAATTTTCAGTATATTCTTTTACACTTTGCATAATTTTTTTTTTTACATTTTTATATATTGTTTGATTATTATTTAAATGATAGGAACAGAAATATTTTAAAAATCTGATATAATGCTTCAACATTAAAAACTTTTCTAGATATTTATTTCAATAGAACAATTCAGGTTTCAAGAGAGTGAAAATTATATCTATTATTTATCTACGTATATACTGTATTTAATATTTAAAATAAAAGAAAAATATTTCTTGGAATTTTTATATTTGGCGTAAAAAAATTATCAAAGCCCTTTTTATTTTTATGGTACATTTCAGGTTTCAAGAGAGAATATTATATCTGTATTTATCCAGCTATATACGTATATGCTAGATATTCTTAGAGTTATGGGGTGGGGGATTTAGGGGGGGATTCTAGTTTGACCATTTCGGTTCAGTCATGCACAGCATCCTTTTTATATGGATAAAAAAATCGTTAATAAAGTCAGTTGTTTCAGTGTATGTATGTATGTATGTATGTATGTACGAATTAAGACCAGTAGTCATTTCCACATTCATTAACTGAAGAAACAAGGAAGGTATTATAGTGTATAACCAACTACTTGCACAAGATCAGAGGCATCATGAACAGCACGTTTTTTCTGTATTTTATACCGACCCTATCGTCTCTGTCATGCAAAAGAGCCTTTTGCTTAGTTAACTGACCTAGATTTTCAGTTAATTACACCTTTCCAGTGTGAACATATAGCCAAAAGACTGCATCGTTCAGCTTAATGACCTAAATTAATTGCATTCTCGGCAGATTTAAAATAAAAATGCTCTTTTCTGATGCACTTTTTTGTATTATTATTATTATCATTATCATTATTATTATTATTATTATTATTTTTTTTTTTTTTGCTCTATCACAGTCCTCCAATTCGACTAGGTGGTATTTATAGTGTGGGGTTCCGGGTTGCATCCTGCCTCCTTAGGAGTTATTTATTATTATTATTATTATTATTATTATTATTATTATTATTATTATTATTATTATTAATCAGAAGATGAACCCCTGTGAATATGGAACATTGAGACAGAAGTAAAAATGCCAAAGAAAATAGTACTTCTTATGTCCCGGCCTTTATTTAAGAAATAATTTGCATTGCTGTGGAGCAATTAAGTTTATGGCGACGTTTCACTCAAAATGCTATCAATTCCAAATCATTAAAAGATTAAGTTTGATAACGATGTGAGACACTTTTTCATTTGAATCCACAAACCTGAGAGAGAGAGAGAGAGAGAGAGAGAGGAAGGAGAGAGAGAGACGAGAGAAGAGAGCGAGAAGAGAGGAAGAGAAGGAGAGAGAAGAAGAGAGAGAGAGAGGAGAACAGAAACTAGGATGAAAATTGTAAAATGAAGGGACTTCTAAACACTTAGATAGATAGATAATGGTATTGGATATATGGAGGAAGAGAGAGATTCAGAAGGAATAAAAATATACAAGCCTGAGTCTCAAGCAAACCTGCAATATAACAAAAATATATTTTTAGTAACCGACTTGGACATTATTGCAAGGACTAAAAAATATGAGAATTGTTGCTCAGTATAAAAACGAAATCAATATGATGAAAAAATAGACGTAATTGCACAATTAAGTTGAGATTGAGACTTATACTTCCTTTACTTTAGGACTCAGTTTATGTGCAAGCTGACTACGATTCTATAACATATCGCATTGTATAATTGTAATGATTCTAAAATAATTAAATCCATATATCGCTATCAATACCAATTACAATACTAAATGACCCTGTCATTGATACGAGGTAATATTAACAGTTATCTATAGTATGAAAATATGAAAAATAATTACTGATAATTTGGTAATATAAAGTTTATTGTGATAATAACACTAGTGATAACCATAACAACAAAAGTTAAGCGTAGGTTAGATATATTTTGATACTGATAATTATTATAACCTCGCATCAAGATAATACAGTAATAATAATAATAATAATAATAATAATAATAATAATAATAATAATAATAATAATAATAATAATAATAATAACAAGTTTATTGTTATTATTTAAAAAAATAATAACACTAACGATAGCCGTAACAAAAAATGCATAAGTGTAAGTTAGGTGTATTTCGATGTTGATAATGATTATAACCTCTCATCAAAATGCTATAATAATAATAATAATAATAATAATAATAATAATAATAATAATAATAATAATAATAATAATAATAACAAGACAAAGCATATTGTTATTACTAAAAAAAATAACAACACTAACGATAGTCGTAACAAAAGATGCATAAGTGTAGGTTAGGTGTATTTCGATATTGATAATGATTATAAGCTGTCATCAAAATGCATATTAAACTTGCCTATGGTATGATCACCAGGTACTTCTTAGTTTATGCAGAAACGTGATAGTAAATTGAATCGCAAGTGATCGCTGCTCGGATGGGCGAGTCACGACAATAAGTCGTTAAGTATAATTTGTGTTCACACTTGGCAATAAACAGTTTGTAAACATACCTGATGGTTTTAAGTACGGCAATTAACTACTGTAATCGCTTGTAAGAACGAGTTAGAATTTGCCGAGAGTATATTGTATGCTTCGTGTTCGCCGTATGGTCATGCGCTTTTATGTGGTTGCATGCACACAACAACACACAGACACACATGCACACTCACATATACTTATCTATCTATCTCTCTCTCTCTCTCTCTCTCTCTCTCTCTATCTCTCTCTCTATATATATATATATATATATATATATATATATATATATATATATATATATATATATATTATATATATATATATATACACCCTATTCAATTATGATTCCATTCATAAAAAAAGTACAAAAAACAAAGCATATTTCACGTTAGTTTCTCTTCGCAAAGAACTTTATTAACCTTTTCTAAGTACTGGAGCAGGTTTATTACGTATAAATAAACTAGTAATTTATTGATGCAGACAGACCAATGATTAAATTTTCTTTGCCTGTATCATACACTTTCTACATACGTTAAAAAAAATCCTTTGCTCTCTTGGTCACGATGCCCCTCTGATATTACAACATTAGTTATCTCACCCAGTTAACCCCTTGAAAGCTATTGCAAGCAAAGCTGTGCCAATAAGCTAGCCTATACACTTTTATCTGCCATTTCTTTCTCCTAAAGGAAACTTTTCTTTTTTATTTCGTTCTCTCATACAGTAGAAGGACCTCGTGTTTTTTCCACCGTTAACACTCGCGTCACCAGCTATCCAAGAATTCCATGAGCGTTCGAGAATATTCTACATGGTTACTTCTATTTTCATAGCTAGCTTAAAATCTTAAAATGTTTGGTTGTTTCATTACTTATTTATGTATTACCTAAATTGACAAGACTTGTTATGCACAATTGATTGATATCTAGGTTAGGTTGACCTAGCTACAAAAGCATACTGCACAGTGTACGTTGTCATTCAATTGGAAAGTTAACTGCATGACAATTGTTTGCATATACTTACACATAAGGACCGCATATATATATGATATATATATATATAGATATATATATATATATATATATATATATATATATTATATATATATATGTGTGTGTTGTGTGTGTGTGTGTGTGTTGTGTGTGTGTGTATGTATGTATGTATGTAGTATATATATATATATATATATATATATATATATATATATATATATATATATATATATACATACATACAGAAATAACAAATGTCTCTTTGGTGACAAGAACAACGCCAAAAAACGATCATTTGATAGCGAAGCGAAAATCATCACTGCCAATATACTAACTTCTTTGTCAACTCCAACGGCGCCCGGTAATTTCAACGCTCCTCCGGACATGATCCGAAGTCATTTCCGCCCAGGAGGAAGAACCAAATTAACGATTGGACACACGCCGACGGGAGCGTAATTAACATACAATGCAGCTGAAATTGACCTTCGGGGAACTTGAAGAATTTCGTGAAAGCAAGAACTGCCTCTTGTAGACAATCAAATGCAATCAGCTTGACAGGAAAACGATGGAGTAATATGTTTCGCGAGACCTGAAATTGCTCTGAAAGTAAGCTAGTGAATGATGGACATCATTTAGCACGCACCGTCCACACCCAGATATGAACACAGGTCTTAAATAAGAAAATTAAATCGTAAAAAAAAGCAGTCACACCTCCTCTACTCTTCAACTTATAAAAAAAATAAATATTTATCAATGAATATTTCGTCGTCAAAGAAAGTTTCTTTGTAATATGATATATGCTTATATTCCTCCATATACATAATTTGTGCTTTCTTGTGCGTGTAATTGTAGCTTATTCGCCCACGCAAACTCATATACATAAATACATATGCATGTGAGATACTAAAAGAGTGCTGGCAAGTTGTAAGGAAAATCAACACTGTAATTGTAAATGGGCAGCAGGCGACAAAAGAGACGCAATCAGGCGACAGAAGGAGAAAGGAAGATTAACGACGTAAGAAAGAAGGAAAGATGGAATTAGGGAGGGGGTGGAGGGGTGATGGAGAGGGAGGGAGAGAGGGAAGGACGACCCACACTCAGGATCAACATACGAGCAACCCAAGGGCAGGGGTGACAACGAAGACAAATCCCCCCTTTGAAAGAGAGAAGCGAAAGAGAAGGGATTAGAAATGAGACGAAGCGAAGTGGAAAGGAAGACAGATTCAAAAGAGGAAGGAGGAAAAGGAGAAGATTGACAGGTGAGAGAAGGATTTAGCATTTGTCACGTCGCCTTACGCCCATCCTAATGACCCTAAAGCCACGCGGCATCTGATTACACAGGCAATGAATTCCTTTCTTTTCTCTCCCTTTTCATCTCGCTGCAGAAAGGGCCGATTCTCCATACACACAGACACTATAGGCCTTGGACGGGGATTACAAGGGATTAAGGTAAGAATGGGCATTGTTTCGGTAAGCTCCGATCCTACTTCTTTCTGCTGCTGCGCTGTACGAGATTCCTCAAGTATTTCGTATTGAATTCCCTATTTTTGGGGGTGGGCCAGGGCCCAACTATGAGGAGTTTACGTCATATCATGTATAATTGTCTGATTAAGCTGTAAGTTTCTTATTTGTATGTATGTATGTATGTATGTATGTATGTATGTATGTATGTATGTATGTATGTATGTATGTATGTATGTATGTATGTATGTATGTATGAAGTAGAAAAAATCCTTAGAGAGTAAAAAAAAAAAGTTTAAATTTGAGTTATTATAATTCTACAAAAGCTTCTTTAGATTGAATTTTAATAAGCTAGACTTTAAAGTTAGGTTTAATTATGTTTTACGACTTAAAATAATAACGTTGATAACGTTATTATAAGTCTAACTTAAACGTTAATAACCTTTAAGTTATACTAATGATGGTGTAATCTTTCTTGATGTCAACAAGTTTCCATTTTTCCGGGAACCATTTTATCTATACACCTATTGATAGATTCAAAGCATCAGATAATTTATGGGTATATCAGTGTAAACCCTATAATTATCAAACACAGAGAAAGGCTCCAATTAGTTTTTGATTGAGGCTATCTATATTCTAATTGCTAATAGTTCCGAGAATTTTGATATGTCTATACACGCATATGCAAGAACTGAATGTAAGTGTGTAAATGTTAAAAAAAAATACGATTTTTCTCGGTGGAGAACAATCATAATGCTAAATACAGTCAGACACCTACTGTGAGATTAAGGGCCTCTGTAACACAGTTTTTTGGACTTTGCTCCTTGTCAAAGCATCGGATGTAGCTGAAAGTTGACATATGTATATTTTATAACCACACACAAATTTTGTCAGCATTATCAATAACCTAAAACCGATAGTTTTGATTTTTATAGAGTAAAAATTATCCAGCCGACGCCATGGCCAATGATTACGAGCCAAGAGTTGAAAAACATTCATTACGTAAGCAAAGTAAACACCTTTTGACGAAATGTTGCCCTGCCCATCCACTAGACAGAAACTCCTTCTCCTTGTTCCATCGGGTCTGAAACCCGAAGACTTTATGAATGGCGGAAGGATACATAGATGTGGGTGGGGTATCTGTGCTAGCGTAGTAATACTACTGTAGCAGTAGTGCCGCAACAGTATATGCGTAATATACATGAATTAAACGTTTAGGCCAACTGCTGGGATCCTTGAGGATCATTTAGCACTTCTTACAACTATTCGAGAAATGAGTTTTCATAGCCAGAAGTTAAATTTTGTGATCCAACAAGGCCCATGATAGCCTTCAGTGTTATCCTGCATTATAACGAGGCCAAAGTGGGTGAAGCCAATCAACCATCGAGAAAGAGGGAAAAACGGTCATAAGTTACGTAACGAGTGCGTTCGAAACCTTTTCTCTGAGTAAGTCTTCAAAAAAAGTCTCTTTTACATTGTAAGTACCAAATTTATTCAACCTACGTAATGCAGAATGCAGTCAAAATTTATGTGTACATATAATGTATATTCTGAATAATATATTTATGATATGCATAGATAAAAATTAATTGCGAAAACCCGTGTTACAGAGGTCCTGAATCTCATAGTAGAATATTTCAGTTATTCAAGAAAAAACGAGGGGATCTAATTGCGTGATGAATTTACTGCCTCGTAAATAAAAAAAAAGTTTTGCTTTTGTGATGAAATTTGATAAGAAAGCGTCATATAGTAACAAGTGAAAATATATAAACTTTCATTAAGTGATGTTTTCTTAAAAAATAAAATATTTCTATAAATTTTCCTTGTGAGTTTACGCATTAATGTGAGTTTGTCTATGTGTAACTGTACGCATACTTAAGCACTTTACATTACCTAACCATCCACCAATCTCCGTAAGCTGATAAAGAATCTGAATTCATACGTAACAGCTGTGGTTTCAGTTCCTATATATAAAACGTCACTTTCCAAAAAAAGTAAGTCAGTTAAACTATTTCTTAATATAAACGGAATCTAACAAGAGTGAAAAAGAAGTGAATCGTGTAGACAAGGATAAGAGACGAAAAAAAATGTAGGGCAAAAAGTTAATACTCGGGAAGACGAAGTGGGGACAGAAATCCCTTGAATAC
>NC_087217.1:51081408-51083908 GCF_015104395.2 Macrobrachium nipponense | reverse complement strand
CTATCGTTTTGAGGATCCGGAGTATGTTCTGTTGCCTTTTTATTTACTAACACAAGAGAATAATGGTATTAAGGGATAATTTCTTGTCTATCTTTTTAACATAATGAAAAATGTATCCCCATGTTATCAAGATTCGAATTTTTATTTATTTTTCCTTTCTACCTGTCGTAATAGTAATGTTTTTTTATTATTATTTTGAATACCTCATTTGCTGCATTTGTGACGTACTGACATATTGGCTCCTAATCCTTATTCTGTTTTATTTTTCTTAGTATGATTTTTTTGGGGTAAATATCTCCAACCCCGAACGCTGCTACATAAGAAATCATAGGAAATTTTATAAAACTCCCATTGAAAACAAAGATTTCTATGTAACTGGGCGTAGAACAAGCCAAGTGGAGCTCCGAATACTCAAGTCTTTGATGATCAAACAGCTTGTTCCGAAATTGAACAATCAGACTTCGGCTGTCCCTTTATACCTGTCATATTATATGTATATATAAATAGATAGTATATATATATATAGATAATACATATATATATATATATATATATGATATATATATGATATATATATATATATAGTATTATAGATTATATATATATATATATATATAGTATATCTATATAGCATTTATACATGCTACTTTACTCAGGCTCTGGAAGTGGGGAAAATCACTTACCAAGTGTAGACGCTCATGATACAGAAACTCAATATATTAAACATAGAGAAAGTGGACAACACTGATGAATTTCCAGTTAAGGCTAAAGGAATTGTTGCATAAGTCAAATTTATGATCTAAATCTATAATTACTTGCCTATGTGTTCAGCTACACGAGGAGATCTTTGCTTAATCCGAGCACAGCTAACAGTAAAGATCTTCACACTGCATCTCTCATTAAGGTTGTCTGTGTCAAGTTGGTAAATTCCCGGAACGACTGAAGTTGGTTAAATACCAAATTCGGTTACCAAACGCTTAGGTGATAGACTAAAATACAAGTAGGAAAACGGAAGGCATCCGCTATTTAAAAGATTCGTTTAAATTATATATCTTGCTCAATGTCCAGCAGTTGCTTTATTTTTTTAATTGTTTTTTTATATTTTCATTGTTTTGTTATTCGTTCTTTTTTCTTTATTCGTGGAACCTTGCCTTGCCATAGACGTCGAGGCTGCTGGTACTATATTCTTTTTTATCTTAGATAATAATAATAATAATAATAATAATAATAATAATAATAATAATAATAATAATAATAAATTAAAAAGATATATAACAGAACAAAAGCAGATCAACTGTATACTCTATAATCAAGTCTGACTTCAGTAAAAAAAACAGATAGCAAGTAAACATGTTTTAGCAATTAGTGTACCTTCTTTTTTCTTATTGTAAATATAGGCAAGATTATAACGTGTCCAGTTGCTTCATAATCAGAAGCAATTTTTACCATTAGCACTATAAATTGTATTTTGACTATCTTATTTTATGAATTTAGAGGGCAATGGAACTAGATTACGCGTAATTTGAAGCATTCCTTGGTTTTTGCGTAACTTTCGCCTCTAATATACAGTATATATTATTTATTTATATTACCTTCGATTCACTGCATAAACAATTAAGTGACTGCTGGAATGAAACCAAGAACAAAATAACAGGGAGTGAAGCAAAAACGAGAAGGGAGAAAAAAAACAGACAGGGTAGAAAGAAAACAAGATAAAATTATTCGGTTAAATTTGTCAAGATAATGCAACGTAGACTTAACCCGAACTGCTTCTAATTTACAGAGATGCTCTGGATACTGTCAGATGCGCCGACGATAATACTAATCCTGAAACATATTTTGATGATATCATTATTATAAATATCAAAGTACGCCTTCACCTGCTTCTCCATCCCCCCTCCCAAACCACCCCTCCCTCATATTTCTCCTCCCCCTACTGCTCTCCGACCCTCAACCCACCAACGCTAAAATGCTGGTTTATATTACGCGTTCTCAGAAAAGGGGGAGGGGAGGGGAGGGAGAGAGAGGGGAGGCAGGGAGTATTGGAGGGAGCTGAAAGTGGTTATCCTTGACAAAATAAAGGATGAGTGTGTTTTTTTCTCACAAGGAATTTCCTACGGTCGTTAATTAAGGTTTTAAACTTTGTGTGCACTGCAGGATCGACTTTTTAAGGCAAATTATCCATTTTCTGAAGAAACATTCTGCATCTTTTGTAAGTTTTTAATTTCTTTACTATTTCCACCCAGTATTAAATGTCAGAATTAGTCTTTAATAGCCTTGATATCGTTACTGGAGATCGAATGGTGTCATTTCTTCAAGTTATACTTTAACCGATTCCCATTATTCGTTTGTTTGTACAAAAGCTAATTTAAAACACAAGGACAAGTCCCCTGAAAATGACCATGTTATATATATATATATATATATATATATATATATATATAGATATATAATATATATATATATATATAGATATATGTGTATATATATATAATATATC
>NC_087217.1:51071408-51078908 GCF_015104395.2 Macrobrachium nipponense | reverse complement strand
TTCAGCTTACTTCAAGACAATTTGAATGAAAGACAATACTCCAAGGAATCTCTGGAAGTTAAGCGTAAAAGCTCAGTTAAACAACTTATTTCAAGAAAACAAAGACTCAGGGTGAATACTAGAAGACATCTCTAAAATGAAATATGTATAACCATCTAGTTCGATGCACTATGTAGTATATTTATTTTGTAATACAAATAAAGCTCAAATAGGTTTTCATTTACATCATGCTTAAAGAAACATGGCTTGTGTATTGTATGCAAATACAATAGAGTTATAAGAAATCCATTTTATTAACAAATACAATGCCAAGAAAAAATTAACAATGGTTCTAAAGAGTGGTAGATATGCAATAACTTGCTTGGTGATTTCAACGCGAGATAAAGTAGGTATCCATCACTACAATGCCTGCCTAGACCGGTATATTGGGTTCAACCATTGCTTCGTTAAGAGGATTTAAATCGTTATTAAACGCGAAAATTGTGGAGTTTTATCTTAAATGTACAACTTAAGTAAATTCAAATAACAGGATTATGTCAAGTAATAGTTTTTCACTAGGTAGCAATATAGTTTTTTTTATATGGCAAGAGTAAAGTGTTAGCGGGTTCAAACAGTTATTTAAAAGCCTTTTAATAAAGATTAATTTTTCAAAATGCTCAGAACTTATTCAGTAGTTTTAAAGGTAGATGTGGTAGACACTTTTATGCAATATTATTTTAAAATTCCATGGATGGGTAAAAAGACTAGAAAATTATTAAACCGAGTCCCTTTAAATTTTTTCAGTGTAATTTAAATTCATTTTGAACAGTTACGTCGCATTTCTTTGCTTTTTGTTTTCATTTTTGTTGTATAGTATATATATATATATATATATATATATATATATATATATATATATATAATATATATATATAAAACTTATCATATAAATTTTCTGTGGATATTTTTTGTATCCCTGTCGGTATCAAGTCTAATTTTCTAGTCTACTGGGCTGTAGCTAATATTGTGTCTTACTTCACACCTACAGTAAACCAAACTGCAAAGATAAGTAGTTTTCTTAAATATTATTCCGAGTGCAAGCGGGAAATAGAAATTGACAGGTCAAAAATGACTTGACAGAAAATGCCCACGCTGTCGAATGTAAAAAGGAAAAATAAATAAAAGTAACTTTACAGGAAGACGATAGATTGCGGAAGAATGTTGGCTCTCTCCTGTGGAGGAAGCAAGCTTCGTGTGAGTTTTTTGAAACTGCAAAGGCTCGTTGCCTAGTTATGTCTTTATGTCTGAAAACTTACCATCCGTCGTTTTTAAGACCCCTTGAGATGCAGTTTTGTAGTTTTAGTCTTTCTTCAAAGACAATTAAACCAATCGAATTCTTATTGTATCTACGTTTAATCCTGGTCGTATAATGATAAGTGTTTAACATCAGTCTGCTTGTTCGTGTACCATGTTCATCATGCTCGTTTTCCTCTTCATTTTAAGTCGCTCTAAATATATTTTCGAAAAACAAAGTTAACCCAAATTCATAGTATACCTGTTTGTATTGTAAATTGTACATTGTTTTGCTTCATGAAGGCAGTAATTTAATATATCAGTGTATATAACTTTAAGATATTTATTAGTTTTATTTGTTATCAACTACCCTATTAAGTTTGCCAGTCAGTAATGGTTGTATATTCTTTTAACTTGAAAAGTATAAAGCCTCTTCCAGGCTTGAGAGTGTTGTTAAGAAGGAACAACGAAACGCGTTGCTAATAAAAAGCAACGTTTCTTAAACTACGCTCCTTTTTTTCCCGTTAATAATCAAACTTAATTGGTTCCCTAAATGGCAAAAGCGCACGTCGAAGGCAAGCTCCCACTGAATGCTGCCGTCACCGTGTGTAAGAGATAAAGAAATGAAAGACTGTTAAGAAAAGGAGCATGAGGAGCTTACAGCCATTCTTTTATCTCGATTTCAACATCGGCGATCTCAACAGAAGGCTGGATCGTTGCTTGGACATTAAACTGCTCCCATGATTTACGACGCCCGGGAGAAGCGGTTGTTTTCTTTATGCATGAATTAATCCCTTGCCCTCTTATCAACGTTAATTCTCTGTTAGAGATTGAGGATTGTGATGCCCTTTAATATTCCACGACAACTTCAAGGAAAATGTATGCAAATGCAAAATCATTATTTGTTATCTATTTTCACTTGAATAATAAAGTGCTTGAAGCAGCGTGCTTAATGCTGGGTCTCTGACAGTATCACATTGAGCGGTGAATTTTTTTCTTATTTCTTTCATGTTATTTATGGTCTTTTTTTCTCGGAGGCAGTGATTATTTTTATTGTAATATGATTTCTGGACTTTTATTCATATTAGCTCATTGCTATTTCTCCCTTTCGTCTCCTTTCTTTTTTCCCTTTGCTTGTCTTCCTTACGATTTGTCTACTTTTGCATATATCAGATATATAACAATTCCTTCATTCTATCCACTATACCTTATTTTCATTCTCTGAATATCTTAACGACGTGTAATATTTAGGCATCATTTTTAAAAGAGGAAAAGAACAACAAACAACGAAATATTAGAGAATTACACCTCCGTAGAATGCTCGGTCATTACCGTCGTCTGTTTTTATCCAACTCCTTTATAACAACATAAGAAGAGAGACAAAAATATAAAGCAGCGAGGTATAATTAAAATGAGACAAAAGGGGGGGTTCATTTCTATTAAATGCTTCATGAAGCATTAATTACATACCATTAAAATAAAAGTCAGCTTCTCATATTTATGATACTGCTTCTAATTACAAAATGGTAAAAAAAATAATTATTATATATTCCGGTCTTGAATCGTTAATAGGCAAGAGCAAATTACTTGTCCATATTTTGACTTTATTGGACAGCCAGTTCCTGGCCATAAATATGCTGGAAGGGTCTGGAGAAAGTGAAGGGATGTTTATCCAATTTACTATTTGCTAATAAGTTTCCTTCTTTATTAAAGACGAATTTTTGGGGAATAATGAAGTATGATGAAAAGGTATAAATATTGGGATAGTAATACAAATGGCTCTCATAATGCATTCATGATATTTAAGGTTTAAGGCTAATAAAACTGAAATATAAATAAGTAAAAGACTTTTACTGTCGATAGGGAATGATAATAAGAGAGATACTGAATTGTATAAAAGACTTGCACTATGTATGGGTATTGATAGCAAGATAGACAAAGTTTAATGTTTAACGCGAATAAAAAAGGGAATAGAATTAAATAAAAGGCTTTTGCGGTAATGCAAGAATAATGAAAAATAATGCAAATAAAATACTATGATAAATAGCTCCTTGTTTAATGTTTAAGGAAATCTTGTCTCTTTAAGTGAAAAGTGAATCCACACTATCTGTCAGCCTGTAAACATAAGTCATTTAATGTTTTGGCTAAAATTGGCGGCTTTGAAACACATGCCAATGACTTTTCCTTTAAGCCTAATTTGTGGAATTCTCTTTATGTTTCTATTTTTTTCCAGACTCATAAACTTCTTATCTTTGGGACAGCTGTTCTAAATTTCCGTGTTTCGAACTTTATAACTGGTCGCTAATCAGTTCATTTCCTTTAAGTTGCAAGGAAAGAATGGGTAGTCAAGGTATTTAAATAGATTATTATTATTATGTTTTTTTTTCTTTTTTTTTTTGCTCTATCACAGTCCTCCAATTCGACTGGGTGGTATTTATAGTGTGGGGTTCCGGATTGCATCCTGCCTCCTTAGGAGTCCATCACTTTTCTTACTATGTGTGACGTTTCTAGGATCACACTCTTCTGCATGAGTCCTGGAGCTACTTCAGCCTCTAGTTTTTCTAGATTCCTTTTCAGGGATCTTGGGATCGTGCCTAGTGCTCCTATGATTATGGGTACGATTTCCACTGGCATATCCCATATCCTTCTTATTTCTATTTTCAGATCTTGATACTTATCCATTTTTTCCCTCTCTTTCTCTTCAACTCTGGTGTCCCATGGTATTGCGACATCAATGAGTGATACTTTCTTCTTGACTTTGTCAATCAACGTCACGTCCGGTCTGTTTGCACGTATCACCCTATCCGTTCTGATACCATAGTCCCAGAGGATCTTTGCGTGATCGTTTTCTATCACTCCCTCAGGTTGGTGCTCGTACCACTTATTACTGCAAGGTAGCTGATGTTTCTTGCACAGGCTCCAGTGGAGGGCTTTTGCCACTGAATCATGCCTCTTTTTGTACTGGTTCTGTGCAAGTGCCGGGCATTCGCTTGCTATGTGGTTTATGGTTTCATTTTTCGTATTGCACTTCCTACATATGGGAGAGATGTTATTTCCATCTATCGTTCTTTGAACATATCTGGTTCTTAGGGTCTGATCTTGTGTCGCTGTTATCATTCCTTCAGTTTCCTTCTTTAGCTCTCCCCTCTGTAGCCATTGCCATGTGTCATCGCTGGCTAGTTCTTTAGTCAGTCTCATGTATTGTCCGTGCATTGGTTTGTTGTGCCAGTCCTCTGTTCTGTTTGTAATTCTCCTGTCTCTGTATATTTCTGGGTCTTCGTCTACTTTTATTAGTCCTTCTTCCCAAGCACTCTTTAGCCACTCGTCTTCACTGGTTTTCAGATATTGCCCCAGTGCTCTGTTCTCGATGTTGACGCAGTCCTCTATACTTAGTAGTCCTCTCCCTCCTCCCTTTCGTGTTATGTATAGTCTGTCCGTATTTGCTCTTGGGTGTAGTGCTTTGTGTATTGTCATATATTTCCTGGTTTTCTGATCTATGCTGCGGAGTTCTGCCTTCGTCCATTCCACTATTCCTGCGCTGTATCTGATTACTGGCACTGCCCATGTGTTTATGGCTTTTATCATATTTCCGGCGTTGGGTTTTGACTTGAGTATCGCCTTGAGTCTCTGCATATATTCTTTCCTGATCGTGTCCTTCATCTCTTGGTGTTTTATATCCCCTCCTCCCATTATTCCCAGGTATTTGTATCTTGTCTCATCTATGTGTTTGATGTTGCTCCCATCTGGTAGCTTATTATTATTATTATTATTATTATTATTATTATTATTATTATTATTATTATTATTATTATTATTATTATTATTATTATTATTATTATTATTATCATAAAAATTTTTGACTGAATGTAAAACCGTAAATTTTGGAAATAACTAAGAACTACCTTATTAATAAATTAAGCACGAGTTAAAGAGCTCATCAAGAACATGAGACATCGAAGGTCTAAGGTCTAGCAAATAATTTATAAAAGAATTATGTATGCTTCTTACTGATACTGTCTTTAAACTAGAGAAACTTCCCCCGCCCTCTCTCTCTCTCTCTCTCTCTCTCTCTCTCTCTCTCTCTCTCTCTCTCTTCTCCTCTTCTCGCTCTCTCTCTCTCTCTCTCTCTCTCTCTCTCTCTCTGGAGGGCCTCTTAATATTTTTTAAATATCTAAATACATATTTACTTTTTCCCGTAAATATCGCCATCTACTTCATATAAATCTTACGAATCATTAAGCTGTGTTCATTCTAAACTTAAAATTTAAATATTCATATTCAGTGGTGAAGATTGCTTGAAAATTAACTAGCAAATAAAAGGCGAATGATGAATCAAGAACATTTCAGCAACAATGACAGAGAAAATAAATACGGTTACAACTCATAAGAAATAAAGATAATTGCTTTAACATACTGAGTTGAAGTAACGTTCCGTCAAGATATACGGAAGCTAATCTTAAAAAAAAAATCAGCAATGAAAAGAACATAGAATCAAGTACACATTTCTAGTGCACTCAAAGATTCTTTTTAGATGTACTTAAAAACAAAACAAGTATTTTTCCTCGATGTATACTGCCCGTGTCGAAAAATACTAGCTACATCGTCCATGATAGTGACGCAGCAAAACTGATTTGAATGTGAAAAGTCCTATTTAACGAGCAATCGCTTCGATTGCAACGAAGCATGTTTGTGTTATTGCGTTCTTTGACGTTGGAACTTTGTATTTCACGGACGATTGCTTGGCAAACTTTGTAGAGAATAATAAACTGTTATTCAGTATTTAGATATTCCCAGGTGGGTGAAACTTCAATGAACTGTCTTTGATGAGGAATTATTTTCCCCCTGACGGTCAAAATGAATTCATAGAAACTTGCAGACGCTAAATTCTAATATTATTATTTGTTTTAACCGTAGTTGGTTTGACTTATGGTATTTTTTTACTCTCAATATGTGTATTTTTTTTTTTTTTTTTGTTTCTTCAAGTAATTTAATGCAACTTAGTGATAAGGCCGATGGTTTTTTCCCATAAAATTTTTATTTTTTAAGTCTTTTTGAGACTACAAAGCACGTATATTTATGTGTGACTCAAACTAAATCTTCGTTAAACATTTATGTAATGCCGTACACTTAGTTTTCAGAATCTTCCTTAATATTAAGATTTTTATAGTGTTTTTATTGGAATTGTTGGTACATTGCAATGATTTGACTTTCCTATCTTGTCATATGGATATCATAACGTAACCTATTATGTGTCATTCTCAAATGCAAATTTCACATTATCACATTAGGCCATTCTCTTTGTCCACACTGGCCATATGATTTTGCTCATTTATCTTTATAATTCCTTCCATATCATAAATTAATCTAATGGGCCATGGATCATTTAGTTCAACACAAATAACTTAAATGTTTCCAGGAAGTGGCGAGCACAACAAGGAACTTCTTTGGCTGATATGCGGATGTGCGTTTCCCTTTACAACTGGGTGTTTCTTTAGTGTTCACTTTATTATCTGCTTTGAAATTAGACTACAGGATTCTGAAGTAATTATATTGATCTTTCTACCTTCACTTGCAGATATTCCGTGAAAGTGTTTCAGAAGTCATGTACAGTTTACAGTTATACGCATATATGTACATATGTGTGTGCGTGTGTCCATGTATATGTAATATGTGTATAGAAACATATAATGTATATATATACATATATATATATATATATATATATATATATATATATATATATATATATATATATGTGTGTGTGTGTGTGTGTGTGTGTGTGTGTGTGTGTGTGTGTATTGATCAAGACAGAGAGACAGGGAAAGAAATAAACTTTTATTTCTAAGCTAAAAGGAGTAGTGCCTTCTCTCTCTCTCTCTCTCCATCCCAAGAAACCCATCACTGGATCGACATTAAGCAATCACCGGCGACTCCTCAGTCCCTGGTAATCGCGAGATAAGAATCAAATATTGAACTTGATAGAGAATTACAAGATCCGCCGCCCTTAATTGCCCTCCAAATAGGGCAAGGGTACCCTTGTTCGACTGGCAGTTAATATTGCCCCTGTTAAATCAAGAGTGGTTTATCAGGGCGATTACATAAATCCTTAGGTCTAATCTTCGCCTCGAGACAGACCGCTAAGCTCCCAATGATTTACTGCTGGGCTGAGATTAAAAAGAATTGAAAAAGAGGGTGAAAAAAAAAGGCACAATAAGGAGCCTTCGTTTT